>NC_081183.1:126258895-126468658 GCF_029867415.1 Vicia villosa
ATAAAAGTTATAACCTAACACATAATGTTACAAAAAAATTGAGTACAGTTGATTCATATTTTAATTTTACAAAATAAGCTATGTATTGATTTATTGATAAAACAATTTAAATACATAAAATAATTTATTATTAAATTATATATATATATATATATATATATATATATATATATATATATATATATATATATATATATATATATATATATATATATATATATATATATAACAATGTAATAAACAAACATAATAATGGTTTAAAATTTGTTAATAAAAAATATAATAGAATACATAATAAATTAAAAAAAAACTAACTCAAATTAACATTAAAATATAAATTAAAAAAACAAAAACTGCAATTATTATAATTTATATTAAACACAAAAATATCACAATAATTTAAAGATGGAGAATAATTATAAAAAATTGATGGAAGTAATAAAATAATAGATATACGAAAAATAATGAATAATTATAAAATACTAAAATAAAATTGAGGATATTAATTAAAAAATTATAACTTTTAAGTATCAAAATTCATATTCTCTCCCATCCTCCTCCAAATCCTCCAATTTAAGATACAAAAAATGTGTTTTGAGGAGTTTTGATCCTGGTTTTCCCTCCCCTCTTCTCCTAAAATTTGAAGCAAATATATTTCATTAAAAATATTCGCTTCATTCTCTTTCCCTTCATTTACACCGAACTAAACACACCCAAAATCAAGATAAATAGATATTTAGTAACAGAAGATATATTTTTCTATTTATATTAATATTTATTGGTTCACCAAAACACTCATAAAAAAATTTACCTACTATTTTAATGGAGAAAGCTATCATATGCATGTTAAAGTGGTAGGTGAATTTCATTTATACATGTTAATTAATTTTTTTTTTATGCATGTTAATTAGTTACGAATAGTAGATAAATTTCATTCATGCATGTTAATTGTTACCCAATATATTAATGTAAACAAGAAGGATTCTATTTCCAAAGTACGTAGATTTAGGGGTGTGCACAATATCTGATTTTGATGTCTAAATTCATAACCAAACCTAAACCACTTTTAAATATCTGGATATAATTGAATGATTATTATCCGGTTTAGTTATTAATAATTTGGTTATCCATTCATATAATCCGGATATAATTAAATGGTTAATTAGCCAGTTAAATTATTTTAAATTCGGTTATAATCCGGTTAATATTCAAATATTTTAATTTTCAAAATATTAAATTTTTTTTGAAAAAAATATTTTCGGAAAAATTATTTTTTAAAACTGGATTTTTTTAAAAAATCGGTTATATAATCATAACCAAATTTATAACGGGTTTTATAACCAGTTTTGATTAAAATGTGGTTATGGTTATAAATCCAAACCATTTAAATTGTTTTAAAATGGTTATAGTTTAGTTTTTAAAAATAACCAACCATGCATGTAACACCCTTCTAAACCCCCGATGAATTAAATAATATTTTCAGAGTAAACATGTAATTAAGAGCGTTACAATCATCTCATATAAAATAAAACGTTTGTCAGGCTGTTCTGAGGAATATAAACAATTGCAAATATGTTTAAAACACAACGGAATACTTTATTAGTTGAATATTCAAAACCATCATCTACCACGTTCAAGGCATGAACAACATTATTCAACAACAAAATCAAAACTAGAGTTATCATCCGACTCTAACGCAACGTCCCCCAGTGTTACAAGACCAGAGCACGACACCGACACAACCGTACTAAACGAAGTAACTCTACGAGTTATCCTCACCCAACACAAGCCGCTAATCCTTAATCTGAAAAATAATCAACAGTAAGGGTGAGTCTCATTCACAATTAAACAATGTTATCAGTTCATAAACGATAAAACATCAACAGTATAATATTCACCCAACATCGACATATAGTCCGGCTATACACACATACATCAAACACACAACGTTATAACATTGGACAACTTCCATTCATGTTATAATAAATCAAACACCTAATGCAATGCAACTACATGCATGTGGTACCAACCATGGGACGAACCCATCTCACCGATCCACCATCGTCAAGGATACGACGACACCCACTCACTAATTCCACACAATGGGAATTAGCTACCACTGATCCACCATCGTCAAGGATCAGCCACATAATGATTATGAAATGCATGTATCAACCATAACATGCTCATCATCCACATAGACCAACCAATGTCATAATCATCAACCAATATAGTAATCCATAGCCACACCCACATTTATGCTATTCCCAACCAAATAGAATACATATTTTACATCGACAATATATGTATAACAAACACCAATTACAACCACAACATCATAACATATATAACATCCACCACACAGTGCAACAACAATAGCACCTCTCACAATCGTGTATCAAGTACAACAAATCAACCCAATAACAATAGAGCGTTTACGTCATCATTCATCAAAACACATGATAACCATATTTACCATGAACAACATCCATTTGCATAACAAGCCGGAGCAATCACATTATAACAACACACATTATTGCACATACTCAATTATGCAACCAACAATTCATTGCACCTCATCAATTATGCAAAACAAGAATAAACCACATTTGGAGAAAACGATACAATTCAAAATAAAATCAAGTTATTGTTGTTTTATTTATTTCATATGGTAGAGCATTCAATTTAAGGAACAACTTCCAAAACGGCGTCTAAAACGGATTTACGGTTCACAAGATACGAATTTTTGAAAATAAATATTTTTCGTAAAAGCTGCAACGTAACGGGTTACGAAAATGATTTTTTTCAAAAAAAGCTTCAGCCGTAACGGGTTACGAAAAAGCGTAACGGGTTACGAAAATAATTTTCTAAAACAGTTTCAGCCGTAACCGGTTACGAACAACACCGTAACCGTTTACGAACTCGTAACCAGCCCAAAAACCCCATTTTTCACAGCCGTAACCGGTTACAAGCCCGACCGTAGCCGGTTACATCACTTGTAACAGCAAAAAAAGCACTTTTGACAGCAACTTATTTCCATCCAACACAACCCAAATCGAATCATTTCAACCATACACGAAAAACAGAATCAATTCACAATCATTCCATGTTATTCCATGCCTCAACAACACATCCAAACATAATCAAACATCACAACAAGAATTTACACATAATTTATCAATTTGAACCTGAATGTCAAAACGCCAACCTAGAACATACTTCTCTATTGAGTCAATACGATACAAATCTTAATCCTATCATCTACAACTCGATAATAGAGGTTAATCGGAAGAGTCCCCTCTTACCTTAGCCAAGAATCTGAACTTTTCCCCTTCTTCTCCATCAAACCCGTAAGCCCTTTTTCTCCAAATTCAGCAAGAATCTCCAATCTTCAAACTCGCTTATCTCCCTCATCAAGAACTTCCCTGACTCGAATTAGTATATCAAATCGAAGGAAATTTCGTGTAGAATTCGAATCTTCAAGAATTACCTGATTTGGAGTTACAAGCAGAAAGTTATGGCATGATTTGTGAAGGCTGCCATAGGGTTGCGAAAATAGCTTTTTCCCATGAGTTCTTCTTCCCTCCCTCTTAGGTTTTCCTCCTCAATTTCTCAATTTCCTCCTATCTTCTTGTTTTATGAAAACATAACATAAATTAGTAATGGGCTCCTTCACACTAACACTCCCACATTACTAACTTAAACAATGGCCCAACACTACATTTTATTATTTCTTCCAACATAATTCCAATAAAATGCTAATTCAAATTAATTAATTTAAAACTTAATTAAATTAATTAAATAAGATATTTTGGGATGTTACAACTCTCCCCCACTAAAAGAGTTTTCGTCCTCGAAAACATACCTCAAGTGAAAAGTTCCGGATAGGAGTCCTTCATCTGACTCTCCAGCTCTCAGGCAACATTTCCCTAGTCGATCCTCAAAATTCATCTAACATATCCAACAGAAAGCATGTCTCATGCATCCAATCTCAGCTCTTAAGTCGCATTCGACCACCCCAAAGTATACCACTCTTTATATCTCCAAAAGGTTAACAATAATAGAACATCGAGATACAACACATACAATGCGCCCAATAATTGAATAATATAATCACGCAATCCATGGTATGATCACACCTGATCAACACTGCAGTAATGGATTCCATCTACCGAACACGCCAATCTTAGACGCGCTTTTCCATCTGAGCGATAAAATAATACTTACACTTTTCACCGACTGCTCCCTTTAAGAAACTCAACAATAATATTCCTATATCATTGGATTTCAACCATCTGACTCCTCTTAAGTCACACCAGCAATTATCCAACACATTACATTCCGCTTTTGCTGCACTATTCTGATTACTCATTACGATCATCATCACCAATTAGATTTCTTAGTTTTACCCAATTCCGACTCTCTTTACAAATTCATTTAAAATCCTCCTTTACCATTCATAGCACTAATTTACCACTTAGCCATACTTACACGCACTCAAAACAAATTCCTGAGTTACCCCATCTATTAAAACATTCCAACCATCAGAACGAGTACACACAAGTAGTTATAATCACATTCATCCACCTTAATATACCATTGCTTACAAAATAGCTCAACTGAGTTCCACTCTTCTCTAAGAGTTAAATCAACTTCGTCCTTCATAGAGTATAATTCCTCATTATATCTGGAAATTTACAATAACGCCTTACAACATCACAAATTATTATGGCATCATATATTATCAACTCATCGTCTTAACTTCGCCAAATACATACTCGTTAACTACATACAACCACAATAACATATTCATCAACTCGACAATTATTCAAAAGGGTTCTAATTCTCCGATACAACATTCTTACATCCACTAGATCCTAAATCCAACATATAGATCAATACATGTTCTTTACGTAGGCTCCCGACATATTAATTCCTCATTGCCTATGAGTAGTACTCATAACACCACTCCACATCACACTTTCGCTGTACAACTCCGATTACCTGTCTTAAGTCACCGTTCAATATGTTGCACTTTTTCATATTCACTTTTTCATAAGTTCACACAACATGGTGAGTGATTATTCTCACGGCTTAGTATTCACCACATCTTATACCATTAAGGCAACAAACAAGCTCATCCCATCTATATGATTCCGTCTACTATCAACAAGAGATTAAGGGTGATCAAGTCCTCAATTTGTCAATAGATAGCCGACAATCATATTTAAGCATAAACCGTCGTTATTACATAATAGTGTCCTTTCTGAGTTTGCACTCAAACTTATTAACATCATCATAGTCCAATAATTCACTACGGTGTCCTTCTTCTAGAATATTCTTTCGAAGTTCAGCAACATCAAGAACACAAATTCTGTCACCAAACCTCAATATACCATTCTCGTCAACTCTGAATTCACCGCCCTTGCCTTGAATAATTCAAAGTCAACTTATCGATCAATTCAACATCAGCTTTTTGACCTTCTCTAATCTCGTCAAAAATACCATTAGTCAGCTTTAGCATACCCAATCTAACACTATTAGGGGTGCCTTCACATACCAAACTCAAATCTCCAAATTGTTCCATTAAATCCAACTCTTCCACCATTGGCACCGACATATTTAGAGACTTCCTACGCAACGCGTTAGCACAACATTTTCCTTACCAGGATGGTAATTCAAACCAAAATCATAATCTTTAAGGAATTCTAACCACCTCCTCTACCTCATATTCAGCTCCTTCTAATCGAAGAGATACTTCAAACCCTTATGATCACTATACACTTCGAATTTCGAACCATACAAACAATGTCGCCATAACTTCAAAACAAACCCACGGCTGCCAACTCCAATTCATGATTCGGATAATTCCTTTCATGCACTCTGAGTTGTCTCGACGCATAAGCTACTACTTGCTGATCTTGCATCAATACACCACCCAAACCTATCAGTGATGCCTCACAAATACGACTTCAACCGTTCTAAAGTTTATCGCACCTTTACTACTAATTCAATTCTCACTAAAATCCATCGACACTCAAATCATCTTTATTACCAAACATCTCATCAACTTATTCGTCAACAACATGTTCTACTCAACTTCGTTTCAAACAATCACAGTAGTAACCATTCCTATTCAACAAGCTTCACGCTTTCTTAACCAACTTTGAAATATCTCTTTATAGGATCACCCAACTATATTTATAACTCTCTTATAAGGTATAACATAATCTCTCCTCTTCGTAGGTTCAAACGACACGTTAATCCGACACTCGGACCTCAAGATATGAATTTTCCAACGTCATCTGAAATGCAACATCGACATCATGTAGCGACACTCTAAACGATATCTCCAAAAATTCTCAAGTGGTACATTTAATTCCTAAAATTGCTTCTCAAAAAATATTTGAGTTATTCCTTCAATCCGTTCAACTCAAACACTGACACTCCGTGCAGTACCAACAAACAAGTCTAGTTCTAAGAACAAAAGTAACCGCAACTTCACCTCTTTCCAACATCACCCTGTTATAGTTAAATTTGTTACAGCTGCTGCAACCATTCTTATAACAAAGTTCATCTCGTTAGCTTTCCGACGCTTCAAACGGAACTCAAATCGGATGTCCAGAACTCCAGTTATGAATTTTCGAAGTTTCATAACGATTCAGCAACTTTCCTGCGTTTTGCTTGCGGAAATTCCGCTCTAAACTCATCATATTCAAATCAATCACATTCTAAACAGCTCCTTATCATATCTCTTCACTTCCAAACATTCTTATAACTTGGGCAACACATTCCATCACTGAAGTTCATTTTCTGAAATATCATCGCAGCAATCCTCCTTGCAGACCTGCAACTGAACCTCTTCCAAGACGCAAGGCTACTCAACCAACATCTTCGTAGTCCAGCAGCAGAGCTGATACATTGCAACTTTCTAATTTTCCTCTCATACAAATGATCTTTAATTACTTCTAATCATCCTCCCTCAAGATACTCCAACTTAATTACCATCCAAATCTTAATTCCAAGTCACCTTCGATTCGGAAAGCAACAATTCCAACAACGTGTGCACTGTTGCCAACAACAGCCTACTGAATCAATCATCTTACAACAGAAACATAACCGAGAAGCGAAGCTTCTCCCCCACTTGTTTCAATCCAATACCTGCAATAAAACAAATAAGTATCGACAGTGGTTCACTCACATGTCGTGTACCAAGGGATAAAACACCGACAATACACAACTGTCGCGCAACTCAACCGAATCGACAATTGGCCGGACGGACCGACCTGCTCTGATACCACTATTGTAACACCCTTCTAAACCCCCGATGAATTAAATAATATTTTCAGAGTAAACATGTAATTAAGACCGTTACAATCATCTCATATAAAATAAAACGTTTGTCATGCTGTTCTGAGGAACATAAACAATTGCAAATATGTTTAAAACACAGCGGAATACTTTATTAGTTGAATATTCAAAACCATCATCTACCACGTTCAAGGCATGAACAACATTATTCAACAACAAAATCAAAACTAGAGTTATCATCCGACTCTAACGCAACGTCCCCCAGTGTTACAAGACCAGAGCATGACACCGACACAACCGGACTAAACGAAGTAACTCTACGAGTTATCCTCACCCAACACAAGCCGCTAATCCTTAATCTGAAAAATAATCAACAGTAAGGGTGAGTCTCATTCACAATTAAACAATGTTATCAGTTCATAAACGATAAAACATCAACAGTATAATATTCACCCAACATCGACATATAGTCAGGCTATACACACATAAATCAAACACACAACATTATAACATTGGACAACTTCCATTCATGTTATAATAAATCAAACACCTAATGCAATGCAACTACATGCATGTGGTACCAATCATGGGACGAACCCATCTCACCGATCCACCATCGTCAAGGATACGACGACACCCACTCACTAATTCCACACAATGGGAATTAGCTACCACTGATCCACCATCGTCAAGGATCAGCCACATAATGATTATGAAATGCATGTATCAACCATAACATGCTCATCATCCACATAGACCAACCAATGTCATAATCATCAACCAATATAGTAATCAATAGCCACACCCACATTTATGCTATTCCCAACCAAATAGAATACATATTTTACATCGACAATATATGTATAACAAACACCAATTACAACCACAACATCATAACAGATATAACATCCACCACACAGTGCAACAACAATAGCACCTCTCACAATCGTGTATCAAGTACAACAAATCAACCCAACAACAACAGAGCGTTTACGTCATCATTCATCAAAACACATGATAACCATATTTACCATGAACAACATCCATTTTGCATAACAAGCAGGAGCAATCACATTATAACAACACACATCATTGCACATATTCAATTATGCAACCAACAATTCATTGCACCTCATCAATTATGCAAAACAAGAATAAACCATATTTGGAGAAAACGATACTTTTCAAAATAAAATCAAGTTATTGTTGTTTTATTTATTTCATATGGTAGAGCATTCAATTTAAGGAACAACTTCCAAAACGGCGTCTAAAACGGATTTACGGTTCACAAGATACGAATTTTTGAAAATAAATATTTTTCGTAAAAGCTACAGCGTAACGGGTTCCGAAAAGGCGTAACAGGTTACGAAAATGATTTTTTTCAAAAAAAGCTTCAGCCGTAACGGGTTACGAAAAAGCGTAACGGGTTACGAAAATAATTTTCTAAAACAGTTTCAGCCGTAACCGGTTACGAACAACACCGTAACCGGTTACGAACTCGTAACCAGCCCAAAAACCTTATTTTTCCCAGCCGTAACCGGTTACAAGCCCGACCGTAACCGGTTACATCACCTGTAACAGCAAAAAAAGCACTTTTGACAGCAACTTATTTCCATCCAACACAACCCAAATCGAATCATTTCGACCATACACGTAAAACAGAATCAATTCACAATCATTCCATGTTATTTCATGCCTCAAAAACACATCCAAACATAATCAAACATCACAACAAGCATTTACACATAATTTATCAATTTGAACCTGAATGTCAAAACCCCAACCTATAACATACTTCTCTATTGAGTCAATACGATACAAATCTTAATCCTATCATCTACAACCCGATAATAGAGGTTAATCGGAAGAGTCCCCCCTTACCTTAGCCAAGAATCTGGACTTTTCCCCTTCTTCTCCATCAAACCCGTAAGCCCTTTTTCTCCAAATTCAACAAGAATCTCCAATCTTCAAACTCGCTTATCTCCCTCATCAAGAACTTCCCTGACACGAATTAGTATATCAAATCGAAGGAAATTTCGTGTAGAATCCGAATCTTCAAGAATTACCTGATTTGGAGTTACGAGCAGAAAGTTATGGCATGATTTGTGAAGGCTGCCAAAGGGTTGCGAAAATAGCTTTTGCCCATGAGTTCTTCTTCCCTCCCTCTTAGGTTTTCCTCCTCAATTTCTCAATTTCCTCTTATTTTCTTGTTTTATGAAAACATAACATAATTTAGTAATGGACTCCTTCACACTAACACCCCACATTATTAACTCCAACAATGACCTAACACTACATTTTATTATTTCTTCCAACATAATTCCAATAAAATGCTAATTCAAATTAATTAATTTAAAACTTAATTAAATTAATTAAATAAGAAATTTTGGGATGTTACAATGCACACCCCTACCTAGATTACATGTCTATGCGTCTTAGCTTAGTTCTTAAAGATACTTTGTCGGATGGTTGAAATAATTTCTTTAAAATATTTTTAATTATCTTAGACATTGCAAGAATTACTCGATCAAATTAGAGGATATATTATAGACAGCTAGATTAAGTTAGACAGACCAGCACAATTAAACCAAATATTATATTTAAGAAATTTAGGTATTTTCAAACACTCTATCACATTCTTTATTTTAGGAAGGTTAACAACTATTTCCTTTGCAAACTAATAACACTCATGAATGAAGTATTTTCGCTAACAATTGACCCTTTCAGGCTATGTACTATATAACTACAATAAACTTTAGGGTAGGTCTTGAGCTAGGGGAACTAGGTAAAATTTGAGGATGAACTTTGTAAAATAAATAGTAACATGATTACATATATGTTAGGTTGAAATATTCATATATAGGTTAAATTATTGACAAGATCCTTTAAGTTATTTAATTATAATCAAGTTTTTTTTTAACAATTTGGTTCTTTTAAGTGGTAACTGCCTTCTTTTTCTCTCATTTTAATCATTTAGAAATGTTGATTAAAACACTTCATCATTTTTACATCCCTCAAAATAATTGCATCCACAATTATCACATTTTCTCGGCTAAAAAAGGATAATGGTACACACATTTGATAACATAAAGGACCTAGTTGTAGCGAAAATAACATGAAGGACCAAACTGTTACAATTAAATAACTTAAAGGACCTTGGGAGTAATTTAACCTAATATATATTACAACTGCTATGCAGCGGAAGACTTTGCTACGGGATCACGTCTTCGAACCTTGACTCTAATCTTTAATGTAAAATTTAAATAATATTTATTTTATAATTAAATATTTATAAATTATTATATTCTTAAATTATTTATTATTAAATTTCAATGATAAGATATAAGACTTAATTATTGGCAGTTTTTTTACAAAGAGATATACTATCATATTTTATTTCATAATAATATATTAAAAAAACTTATTATTTATAACTAATCTTTTGATTATATAGATAATAAATTAAATTATTAGGTTTAAAATATTTTGAACAATTTGAGTTTATTAGCCTAAACTAACACAATATTTATAAGGTTTAAATCAATTAAAATAAAATTTAAACTCATATTAGTGTCTCAAAATAATTTTACCATATAATACCCAAAAACTCCAACAACAAAAAATAAAGAAAAAATTAAAAGTAAAAAATTGTATCTATCATAGAAGAAGAAATATGCATAACAATTAAATATAATTAAATAAGTAAATATAAGATCTTTAATTGATTTATTGTGAAGATCATTGAAAAGGCGTTATTGATCTTGAATTTTTACATGCGAAGAAGACATAACGAAAAATCAATGTAAATGAAAATTTAAGAAGTGGTGTAGTGTATGTGTCTTTACAAAATTTTAAAATACCTAAAGAGATAATTGAATGAAAGGAAATAGGAAAAAATATTGATAAATGATTCAAAGATACCACAAATGAAATAAAGTTAGGATATATTAAAGTAATTTAATTCAGAGTGATTATCCACCCTAATCTATAGTTAAATGAAAGACCACTTTTATTAAGGACCCGTTTTTAAAATTCGAAAAGGGCCTCCAAATTGTTTGAAACGAACTTGTGTAAGATAATCAAACTAACTTGATTGCATTCATACCAATATAAAACTCACATCTCCTTTCTCAATATATTTTCACATTTTCACATATCTATCTCCCTTTTAGCTCTTCATCATCGAACCTTCGTCTTCCATGCACCGGCCACCGCATCGCCACCTTCGGTGACAACCATCACCGTTCCCTTTGAGTTAGATTGAGAAAACTTCTCCTCTCTCTTTCTATTAAACAAAAGGAAAAAAGATAATCAAATTTAAAAAAAGAAAAATTCAAAGTTAGTTGCTTAACTTTTTATTAAGGGTCTATTTTTATTATTTGTCATAGACTTCTAAAAATTTAGGACCACCCCTAATAATCTTAACTGGTTACATATTTGTATTTTTGTCTCTAGGATATTATTCTATTAACTTTTCATGTTTGATCATGGTAATGTTGTGGAGGGCACCCTACAACTGTTGTTTCAAGGCTATAAACTGCACCATATTGAATGCTCCAATATGGAATATACATCATCAATGGGTAAAGGGGAAAGTGTTAGTGAAGAGTGTTTGTCGAATTTTATGGATTGGCACTTATTCTTTAGTGTGAATATGGTGAAAGATAGAAAATTGGGGATTATTTGGCTTGCTACTTCTTGGGCCATTTGGTTGGTTAGAAACGGTGTGTGTTTCTGGAATGAATTATGGAATGTTAACGACACCGTTTGGAATATTAAGCTTTTGGCTTGAAAGTGGTCTTTTTGTGGGAATATTACTCGATCCAATTACTCTTTTTACGAGTTTTGTAAGGAGCCGTTATTCTTCCTCTCGTAATTGTAATTGGCATGTAATTTTCTTTTGTCAGTTTTATCCGTCCCTTATGTAATCGGGTTGGAGAACCCTTAGTTCTCCCTTTTATAATATCTTGATTACTAAAAAAATAGAAGAGCCATTTTACAGTATGAAATTTTGGATGTTTTCATATTTCTTCTGGTATATATGGGTCTTATTGAATTTTGAATATGTATTTATTAATTATTTAAATCTTCAACTGGACGTCAAAGATTGCAAGAATGTTTATAATTCTTTTGATCTGTATGTTGAAGTGGAACTAACATGTATCACATTGAGCAATATGAGTGCCAGGTTAGTATCTGAAGCCAAAGTTGAACTTGTTGCATTACATTTATTTTACTAATTGGTACCATTTTGTGTATTTTTCTTGCTTTGATTTGTTTCTGTTTCTGTCATTTTCATGTTCAAGTTTCACTTTCACTTCAATAATCATTTTTTGGTTCATTGATTGTATAGGAATTGTTCAGGTAAGAGAAGTTTGACCATATAAATGTTTATATTATTTCATATGGGTTATTTATATATTAGTTAATTGAAATAAACTATTTAACTAATTGTTATGTTTGGCTCTTGTTTGGAATGTATGACAAGCATTCTCCATCCTTTTAACTTTATGACAACCATGAAGTTGATTTCCCACGGATCAATGATCGATTTAAGTTCCCTATGGAACTTGATCTTGATAGGGGTAATAGAAAGTACCTATCTTCTGAAGTAGATAGAATTGTTCACAATCTTTATAAACTTCACATGTATTGATAATTTCACTATTCTCTGTTAATTTTCATTTAAATAAGCTCTATTTGATTAAGTCTTCGTTCTTAAAAGTCATCCAAAATTATCTGGTTCATGAAAGTCATCGAAAGTCTTAGATAAAGTTATTTGGTCTCTTAAATCCACCTTACATAAAGTTATTGGATGAAGTGAAAAACAATATCATATTTCTTTTAGCATAGTTTTTCTGTTGGGTGCACATTTTTTTTGCAATGGTGTGAACTAGAGTACATGACAGTTGAATCCCAGTACATGTAAAGGAAGGATGGGTGCTCGAGAGCCAATGGTTGGCGAGGACGAGCATAGGTGGATCTGCATATGCTCCACATCAATTAGACCAGCTCAACCCTAAAATGAAAAGAAATAATAAAATCAAACCAACATATAAAAATGAATACAAACTACAGATACTAATAGTACACACCTATTAGTCATGGTGTTACCCAAATACAACACTCAATTAATCCATTCTTCAAAAAAAATATTGCCTATGAGGAGTCAACAATATGTCTTTCACATAATCAATAAATTCACTACAATCTACACATCTCTGCTCAAGTTGTTGCAACTGTTGATCATACTCTACCTCATCACTAGCCCATATAACAACCATACATAATGTGTCTATTGTGTTTTGCATATCATTTACCATATATTGCTTGCATTTTACCCCAACATTTTTGTTGATGTGAAATTGACAAAGGAAATTAATCATCCATAGAACCACAACTTCAATTGCTTTCATCAAAGCAAGATCTCAATCAATCAAAATCACTTGTGGACCCAAATATTTCTTAAAAACCAATTGTTTCAACTTATCCAACACCCAACAAAAGTTCTTTGTTTGCTCAATGTCCATATAGGCAAATGCAACACTAAATGTCAACTCGGTTAACGTCATGCCAATTATTTCATGCAGATGTTTTCTATATTTGTTTATTTTGTAAGTGTTGTCCATAACTAGCACAATAGAAAAAATATTCAACAATTGGTTGAATATGGGTGGGTGCAAAAAATATCTCTCACAACTTTCGAGGCAAAAAATATAGTCCAATATCTTTCATCTTGAATGTGGAAGTTTTCTCAATATGTTTTTAACCCCCACTATTTCGCTTTACTTTGATCGAAAATGGTTTCTATCATTTCAAGATCTTTTCATCTTGAACATCGAATCTAGAAACCTCTTTGTTTCTAAAGTTCCATTCATCTCGTTGATAATGATCAACATATAATCAACATGGAGACAAGAAAATCACAATGTTCTCACACAACTTTGTGTACAAACACTTGTCACAAGAATTAGATGAAAAAATATTTTTAGATAATCATACATGATGATGCAAGAAGGTTTCAGATGAAGTGAGAGATGAAATTATGAGCAATTTAAAATAATATAATATAAATTGCAACGAGTACCTTGGTTATGTTCACTTCTCTTAAATCTTCACTTGAATTTATATGTTAAACCTTCTTGGTCAACTTCATCATTGACGTGCATGACACTTTTGATGCTTTTTCTTCTTTGATAGTCTTTGTCTTCATCAAAACTAGATATAAGATATATTCTTCACAATCTCCCCCTTTTTGATGATGAAAAAATCTTTGAATCCTTGTTTTGATAAGATTGGGAATTCTCCCCCTAACTTGTGTGTCTCCCCTTTAGTTTGTGTGTCTCCTCCTTAATCGGAGAATCTTACAATGACAAATTCAAACTTTTAATGTCATTGTTTCGGTGCTTGTTTTAATCCATAAAAGGATTTAATAAGCTTGTACACTATTTGTTCATTAACAGGAAGTATATAACCTTCTGATTTCTCCATGTAAATCTCCTCATCGAGATCTCAATTTTAGGAATGTCATTTTGACATCCTTTTGATGAACTATAAGTTCATGCAAAAACTAATACAAACAATACTCTAATTGTTGTCGTCCTTGATACTAGTGCATATGTGTTTAAATAATTAACATATTCCTTTTGTCTAAACACTTGGCTATTAATCTAGACTTGTAGGTGTTTAATGTACCATCTTTATGATACTTCCTTCTAAACACTCACTTGCGTTCAACCAAGTATGATTTGACATTGTTGATTCCATTTCATCTTGGATAACATCATTCCAAGAGGAGCCCTTAGAAATTACATCTTCATTGTAAATCTTAGGATCATCTTCCACTCGAAGAATTATAGGAATCTTACGAACAAAATTCTCACATTTTTCTTCTACTGGATACACGAAAATATGCCAACAATCAATTTTGTTCGATCCTATCCTTAGCCTTTTAGACTTTCTGCTTATTCTAAGTTCGCTTTGTTTTTCAACAATCTTTGACAAACTTTCGGTTTTTGTTTCAACAGAGAACTTTCCTCACGAGGTTCTTATTTGTAGGAATCTCGACTTCCTTATTCTCTGCGATAAGGTCCTCCAATTCTACATCTCGTTATGAATCACCTTTAAATGATCTTTATATGTTTTATAATAATAAATTTAATCAAACACAAACAATTTGCATATTATATAGATCATAATTCAATTGTATAATTTAAAATTATATAACTTTTGACCAAATTATGTGCAAAGGCCAATCCATATTTTACTGTACGTTGGTGTACATACAAAATATAGAATGTATAAAACTGCAATTGATTATTGCAAAATATATTATTTAGATATACATATATCATTTAACATCATGAAATATATATACACTATCATTAAACATCAAAAGACAGTGTAACTTTATAAAGCGAAATGATGCACAATGGACGTGAGAAAGAAAGTACTCATCAACGTACTTATAAGATTTTATATAAGATTGCACACTAATCGTCATTTGAAAACATAATCTATATTATACAGTACCGCTGAAATTTAAGTATAATGGATTTCCAGATTCATATACATCATTAATCATCGTTCTATATCAATTATAAAGAAATCATATTTATAATCTTGATAATATTATTTGCACGAATCTTTAAATTTCTATAAGAAACAATAAAACATACCCGAATTCATAATGACGATTTTGTTCTTGATTCTTGATACGGAAACCTCGATTGTCATTCTTTGAAATACTATAAGATTGTTGAAAAATTAATTTAAACCGAATGGATTCGAGGCTAAAATCGTGTACGGAACACTCTCCTTATAGTATTTCAAGCACTCCTAATTTGTCTTGGAGTTTCTACGCAGGAATACCCAGGATAATTCAGAGTCTGCACAAGATCTGTGAAAACTCGAATGTAGCGAAGAGTGTCTGGAATTTATTCTAGAGGATTTTTGATTTTTTGTGATGTGTTTTTCTAAATTCAGAATGAATTATTTATAGGTCACATTGGTATTTTTTCACAAGGTAGCGACCCTTGGTGAATCAATGTCTTTTATCAAAAGTCACAATGATTGGCATATAACAACACACTTCAAAAGTTGCATGAATACCCCCTTACATATATAGTTATAGAATACTTGTTATTATTTTGATTCAAACTGACTCATTGTAGTTCATTAGAAGTCTAAGTTGACAGTATAGAAGAGAGAATAACCAGGTTTACATATATGCCAATGCATATCTATCCTGGTCTTTTTGTCCCGATAAAAATTTGTGATGCACTTGATTCAAAAATATTTATTTAATACACTACCTATTCCAAAATAATTGACTGATCTGGTAGAAAAATTAACACATATTAAGAAACATTTATAATATAAATGAAAGAGATAGATAGATACTTTTTATATAATATTCTAGAGGTATCAGTCACTCAAAAAGATGAAAAAGCAAATAGTAGACAACTATTTATAGAGTAAATAATCATCCAACACACTACAAAATTAAAGAACCAGTTTAATGTCCTCACCACTTCATCACATCATAGTTTCCGGAAGTTCAAAGTAGGAACTGATTGAATCATCTTCATTATTATTTTCACGAACTATTCTTCCTTGTGAATTAATGCCAAAGTTTTCAAATGAAAATGAAAAAGTACTAGACATCACATTCACTGAATAATCCACTTTGCTTTCACTTTTTCTTTTTTTTTGTTGGTTTTACTTTACCAAAACCTGGAACACATTGCAAATGCACAGCATTTACCACCCTCCATTTTCTGGCTACCCTTTGGAACTTCTTTGATAATCGCTTTGTTTTTTATGGAAGCTTTGTTGTTTCTTGTTTTCATTTTCGCTCGGTCTCAGATCAAATTCATCTGGGATCACATGTGTTTTTCCTTTTCCGTTTGATAGGGACATGCTCTTCGATCCATTGCTTAAGATGATTCTTGTGTGTTAAGTTATTTACCTTACTTGGTAATTCCACACTATGAGATGATGACGAAACTTTATGGTTTGAAAGTTGAAGTTGTGGAGGAGGGTGAAATGGGGTGTTTTCTTTTTGAAACTTCATTTTGAATACAAATATGCTTTAAATTTAAGTGCAATACTATGATGAGAATGGTGAGTATGTAGATGATTTGTGATTAAACTATTTATAGAAGAAAAAAAAAAAGAATTAAGTGTTGTTTCTGTCTCAACATCAATTTGGATTTTTCTCTACTTTGGTATCTTCATTTACATCAATCAACTGATATGAAGCAGCCCATTAGGCCCACTAGAGAAAAGAAACCTTCTATATTACTCAAAGACTTTTATTACTAAAAGGGGTATTATTAATAATTTTAATTGGTAGTTTTATATTTCTTGTATGCTGGCCCATGGCCCAATAGTCCTCTTGTAACCCTACTATATATTGGTTGCATTTGCTTAGTAGAAGGTAATGAAAATCTGAAAAGTTATTTCTTATGTGTTTTAATCTTCTTATGCAATTTAGATCTTTGGTAGCTTAGTGAAACCTAACATTGGTGCTTTTATTTCTTGCCTCTCATTCCTCCCATGGCTCCTCCTAAACCACCCAACCCTTCTTCTAAATATATCATTGAAGAAGCCATTCAAATCTCCACCCTACACCTTAACAATGCAATGCAAGAAACTCAAGAACAAATGGATGAGAGATTTGCTCAACTCTCTTCAGATCTGTCCAACCTACACACAAGATTGGACAATGACAAATCTGTTGAGGATTCTAGATATGAATCCCTCATGGCTGCTGTTATACCCCAAAATTTGCCCACATCTTTTTTCAGAGAGAAGGCAACTGACTTCTGTCTAAAAAAAATTGGGAGTTTCATATAATCTTGGATTTTATTTCATAAATATCCCGATTTTATGAATACTCAGTTTTTTAGAATCTTTTATACGGTATTTTGATTCGCTGTTGAATTTATTCTTACATAAACGCCAAATACTGTTTATCACTTCACACGCTGTTTATTTGAGATTTATTTACAGATAAATAGTACTGACGCAATTGGTACAGAATTAAATTTTTGCAGGCGCAGAGTCCGGGGATTCAAACTGTACTAGTAACAATTAAATTATTATTAGTTTTTTGTTTCCCACTAATTTTTGTGCTATATTATTGTTTTCAAATCTTTTCCTTTCTTTTCAAATCTCTTTCTTTCAAATCAAATCCTAACTTTATTCCATACATCTTTCTTTTCAAACCCTACCATACACTTTCTTTCAAATCCTACTACCACTCAAATTTTCCTTTTTTGTACGATATCATTTCATTCCCCAACGTCTCTATCCTTCTTTTCACTCTATATATACCCCTCATTTTTTCCATAAATTCTCACATCAAATTTCACTCATTTCCCAAAATTTCTATCTCCTAATTATTTTCTCTTCTTCCCCGGCAAAAATGGCAAAGTGGATGGATACGTTTTTTCTTATGGTCATCACAGTTTTGGTGCTGATCACGTCCTTTTTCTGTCTGCATAGTCCTGAAAAATGCGGACCTGGGATGCTTACACTTCCGTGCATCTACTTTCTGTTGTTTATAGCATGGGTCTTTAATCGTCATATTTAAAGTTTGTCGTATCTTTCGCTATCAAATAACGTACCGTTCATTATATTTGTCGTACTGTTCGTTATATTATGTAATATTTGTACTGTCAGTATTAAATATTATATTGTCTGTTATACCGTCGTTTAATTATCAAGATAATATTATGTGTCTTTATTGCTAGTAAAATATTTATTTCTATGCATTAAATCTTTTTCAAATATTATTATCAGTAATTTCGTTCGCGTACGGTATATTTTTATTTATTTGTTATGTTTGTGTTTTTCTAACAACTCAGGTAAATAATTTTTTACCATTAACACAACAAAAACAAAAAGAAAAAAATTAACTTTAACTGTAGAGTTTTCACTTTAACTGTTACGTTAATGCCCGGACAGCCAGTTAACAGTCAAACCCGTTGACAGCACGATTCTCCGTGTTTTGTATCATCATTCAAATCAATCTTTCACATTTCAAAATTCCAAGATTTTTGTTCTAGAAGTCTTCTGATAATCACATGATCAGCAGAGACTCAACACTGCACAAAAATCAGGTACGCTTAACTGTCTCCTACACAAATAGTCCCTAATTAGGGTTTTTTGTTTTTTTCAGGAGAACAAGTTTTTTTTGAGACCTCAAATGGATTTCATGGATCTCCATATGTCTCAAAGTACCATCAGACAAATTTTCAAACTTCGATTCGCTCGGATGCACACTCAGCAGCTCAAACAGTCAACAGACGACCAGTTTGACCGAAAAGTCAACAGACAGTCAAAAATGAAATTTTTTGTCAACATCCATATTTTGTTAAAAGATTCATCATTTGATTAATGATTGATCGTAATTCATCAAGAAAAGTTCAGAAATCAACAAAACCCTAAGTTTCAAAATTAGGGTTTTCTCCTAAAGAGTCAATTGAACTTTGACCGGCCATAACTATCTCCTCGTTCATTCAAAAAATTCCAACCAAAGCTTATTTTGAAGGAAATTCAATTATCTTTCAAATGAAATTGATCCCATGGTCATTGCATTTACCATTTGGAAAATATGAACTCAGACATTACAGGTCATTTTCAAAGTCAACAAAAAGTGGTTTTTTGTCAAAGCCCATAACATCAAGATAACTTCTCCAAATGAAAAAAAATTTCCAAAGTAGCTTGTAGAGGACATCTTGAGGTTTCTAAAAAGTACAAGAACTCCTTCATATGATCAAAATTGAGGGACTTATGCCTTGTTGAAGTTGGCTATTTTTTGGGAAAATGCATGAAACTAGCATTGATCAAAATGGGTTTTTTTCCAAAAGAGGCCAAGCATGCATGATCCAAACATGTTTCTAATGATGTTAAAGGGCTCCCATGACCAACATTAGGCCCATGACATTTTTGTTTCTTTTTTAATTTAATTTTATTACATTTAAAATTAAATTGGAAAAGAAATTATTCAAGACAATTATCCAAAGCTTTTGTCCTTAGCTTGAGTCACCAAGATGGCTTAACTTCTGCAGCATAGAGATGTACAGCAGGCCTATAGCAAGAGGGTTCAAGAAAAATGAAGCCATGGCCAAAGAATTCAAAGCTTTTAGTATTAAAAAATTCAAAAGTTCAAAAGCAATCAATGCTTGTTAGCTTAATATTTCAGCACTTCTATGGCTCATAAATAGCTTAAGACACTTCAGTAAGCAGGGGGGCACAAATTGGAATCAATATCATACTTGTATCACACTTATGTAAACTTGAAATTTTCAAAGAAATTCAAATTTTGAATTTTTAGTTTAAGCTAATTTCCAGTCCAAATAATTATCTAAACACGATCCTCAAACATCCCTGAACCTATTCCAATCATTATCATCAATCAAAACACCCAAAATCGAGCCATACAAGCCACGGTTTGGTCTCACTGAAACTCAAATTCGTTTTCATATTTTCACCCATCATTAACGTTTTTTGATTGCATATTATAATTCATATGATTGTTTGGAATGTATCTGGGTTGTTCTTGTTGAGTTTTGATGCAGGAATCGGTATATGCCATGTTAGGGTTTCAAGTTCTTGAAATTAGGGATTCCATGTAGAAGTAATTCCAGGTCCAATTAATAGATCCATTGGACTCGTGAGGTGATTTATAGTCGATCTGGGTTGCGTGTGGTCGTTTATTGTTGTTGATTTTCAGGTTTTGATGGCCAGGAGTTATGGCTACGTTTGAAAACCGTCACTATAGCCTATAGCAACGCTTGTCCGTAGCTATAGGGTTGTTGCAGGGTTTAAACGACGGAGGAGGGAAGAAGATGATTAGGTGTCCCCATCCCATTGGCTGGAAAACGCGCGTGTGGATTTTTTAAATCCAGACAGACTCGGTGCTTGCCATCCACGCATATGCCATGTGACCTCGTCATCTCAGCCTTCAGATCCATCTGTCACTCAATCCAACACCCATGACACGCTAGTCCTTACTATGGACTCTCTCATCAGCCACACATGATCCATATTTTATATTTTTTATATTTTTTCATTTTATTTGATTTTCCTTGTAAAATTAATTTAAAATAGTTTTAAAAATCAAAAAATTATATTAAAATTTTTTTTAGAGTGATAAAATGTTTAATTAATTTTTGACACAAAAATATTTTATTTTTCTTCATAATTAAAATATTTTGTTTAATTAATTAGATAATATTGTTATATTTATTTTTTATTATTTCTAACCTATCAAAAAAATCAAAAAAAATATTTTCTTTTTATTAAATTAGGTTTATATATTATAAACTAATTTTTTACATATTTAGAATATGTTTCTCTTTAAGTTAAATTTATGTGTATAATTATTTGTATAATTATATGTTAATTAACTCAATAATCTCCAAAACAATTCAAAAAATCAAACAAAAATTAATTTTATTTTAAAATTAATTAACACACAATTTGGACATATTTTAGACTTAATTTTTTAGGTTTAAATTTTATTTCTAATTCCTAAACTTTTAATTAAATTAATTATGCATTAATTTTAATTAAAATCAACCATCCAAAAAAATCCAAAAATATTTTCCCTTTATCTTATTGCAATTTAAATTCATAGATAAGTGTATAGGTTGTCAAATTCATGTAAATAGCGTAGTTTACATTTCTCGCATAATCGATGTAATAGCGTAGATTTATTTTCCGCATTTTACATTCCCGCACTTTAATTTCTGTACATATAGAATTGCGTGTATGACAAGAATAATAACTGAAGCGCTAGATAACTAATTTCAAAGATAACATATCTGAAAATCAAACACAATCACACTTGCACCTCTTAGGGTAATCCCTCTGTTACTCTTTTCAAAATCAATTCTATTGTTTCAAAGGCGATTCAAATAATTTCTTTTTGTATCCAGTCGAAGAAAATTTTCTAAAAGAAACAAGAAAGGATCTTACGAACTTAGGGCAGATCTCCTAATTGCTTGCTCAAATCAAACAAAACAACAAATGTTTCACATATCACTGTTTTTTCCAAAACAAAAACTTTCAAAAAGACAACACTTTGTATATATCCAAACAAGGATCATTACAAAGTTAAAAATCTTTTTTTCAAACCATCAAAACATCTTTCGAAAGATAAAACACTTTGTATACATCCGCACAAGGATCATTACAAAGTTAATTCTTTACAAAAATATTTAAAACCACATACAAGCATTTCAAAGCAAGGCAAACGATTCAAACAAGTGAGATAAGCAATTAAGAGCCCATGGATAACCATGGATACAAAGGGGTGCTAACACCTTCCCTTTGTGTAACCTACCCCCGAACCCAAAATCTCTTTAAGGTTTTTTTCTGTTTCTTTTATAAACCTTTCCTTAATTGGATAAAATAAAATTCGGTGGCGACTCTCTGATTTTCACAACTCAAAAATAAAAGAAGAGTCAGTTTGCATCCCACGAAAAACCGAGGACGACAGCTGCCCTCACCAAAATCTCTATCCATAAGGAACTACACCAAGCTGCTGCCACTAGCGCAGTTACCGTTCATGGCACAGAAACTGCTGCAAACGCTGCTATTGTTCACGGAACAGCAAATACATCCGGATCCGTCACTGTTCACGGAACAGTACCTCAACTAGAATCCGTCACTGTTCATGGAACAACCATCCCATCAGGTATGGTGCTAAACCCTACACCTAATTTTAGGGCTACAATCCCCTTTCCTAATACCCTATCACCATCTAACACGCCCATTAGACATTCTGCCACTTTTTCTACCACACACTCCCAACCTACACCATTGCCTTACACCAGCACCCACATTCCCCCACCTTTTCAAACATATCCTCCCATTCCTACAATTTTATCCACTCCTCAACCATTTAACATACCTTTTTCCCAACAAATTCCCTTTACCCAACATATCCCCAATTCCCAATATCCCCACCAACCCCCATATTCCAATCTGTCTCATATTCCTCATCTACCAACAATTGGAACCCCAAAACTTGAGCTTCCTATGTTTGATGGGTCAGAACCTCTTGATTGGTTATTTCAAGCGGATCAATTTTTCAATCTCTATAATATGCCTCCTGAAAATCGTTTGTCATTAGTTTCATTTTATATGAAAGGTGATGCTTTGTCTTGGTTTAAATGGATGCATCAAAGCCATTTATTAACCGATTGGTTTTCATTTATTAAAGCATTAGAGTTACGATTTGGTCCTTCTTCTTTTGATAACCATCAAGCTGAGTTATTTAAATTGAAATAAGATGGGTCGGTAGTTGATTATCAAACTAAATTTGAGAAGTTAGGAAATCAAGTTGTTGGCTTACCAGTAGATGCCATCTTAAATTATTTTATTTCTGGTGTAACAAGTGATATTCGCAATGAAATGGCCATTCACAAACCAACCAGCATTTCGCAAGCTATTGGATTAGCTAAGTTAATCGAATCCAAGCTAAAAGACTCTAAACCCAGATTTTCTAAATCATTCACAAATTCTTACACTAAGCCTAATACCTACTCGCCCAGCCCCTCTTCCAAACCAGCAAATCTCTCAACAACCCAAGGCCCAAATCTGTCCAAAACCCAACCAAGCCTAACACCCTCAAAATTCCCTATCAAAAAACTTTCACAAGCCCAACTTCAAGAGCGAAGAGCCCAAGATTTATGTTTTAATTGTGATGAAAAATTTGTTATTGGACATAAATGTTCAACAAGCAGATTTTTAATTCTTATGGCTGAAGACGACCCTAGTTGTGAAACTATGGTTGATGAATCAATTGAAGAACCAGAACTTGAACAAGAGAAATCAATAAGGGGTCTAGAAATCTCATTATTTTCTAGTGTATATTTATTTGTATTGGTTAGTGCATTTCTTTAAATATCATATAAACTATATAATATATGATGCTACATGACATTTTTTTAATTAAGTATCACAAACTAAGTATGCAAATTGTAACGTGTTGACTACAAAGGGAAGGTACTGAAAGTACTCATTGAAGGAAGCAAACAAATATAGAATCTAGGGACAAATATACCAAACATGTTATGGCATCATGGATTTTGTTATCAAGATGTGAAATAGAGTTACAACGAATAGAAGTCCTAAATTTTAATATCTGCCGAAAATTTGAGACAAATATATAATGTTTGGGGTGCGAGGGTAGATTAAGAGATTTATACCAGTTGAGTTAGGGCCCATCTAAGAGACATGTAAGTGTGATCAATACACTTCATATTATACACACTTGTTATAAGATTATTCATTTAAAGGAACCACATCCGTTTTTTCTCCGGTGCTAGAGCGTTAACACAAGAAATAAGAGATTCATGATTTGCATTAAAAAAATTTTTGTATAGTATTGTGTATGATCTTCAACTCTTTGATAAGTTATTGGTGAACAAGTTTATGATTCTCTACTCCTTTAGCGAGCAAAGCTGAAATAACATGAAAGTCGCAATTACTATCGCCTTTAACATCCACAATTTGCTCAATGTATATGTGCATAAAAAACAACATCTCTTCATTGCATGGAAAACATATCCGCCCCCACATGGCCCCGCCAGTCCCCACCAAAAAATTTGCGGGGAATACCTGATTTAACCGGGGGCGGGTGCGGGTGCGTGGAACACCCGATTTTTATTTACGGGTGCGGAGGCGGGTAATGCTAGTAACCGCCCTGCACCCGCCAATAGGGATGGCAAACACATCCAAATCCGCGGGGTCCACCCGAACCCGAGTCAACGAGTGAAAACTTGAGTTTACTGGGTTTGGGTGTAACCCGATATTTCGAGTGCGGGTTCGGATAGTGTGAAACCCGCACCCAAAACTCGAAATCACACCCGCTTATATATATATATATATATATATATTGGGAAAGTTGTAGGAATAATATATTTTATGTATTTTGCTGCGGGTTTGGATTTGGGTGAAAAAATTTGAACCCAACGGGTGTGGCCAGGCGTGGGTGTTATTTTGCCACCCGAACAACATTTGGGTTTGGGTTCGGGTGCCGATTTCGGGTGCGGGTAGTTTGAAACCCGCACCCGATCTGACCCGTTGTCATCCCTACCCGCCAACTAAATTTAATTTACACATTTGCTTTTAATAGTTTTATTACTCATTTACACTTTTTAATGTTATAATATCATGTTTACTAGAATTATTATTTATTTATTTTGAAATTAAAATTTTTAAATAAAAATATCAAACATAAAAAATGTTTTTAAAATAATTAATTATTTAGTTTAATTATTAATTTATATTTTTATTGAAAAATATATAAATTTTAAAAAAATTAAAATTTTATTCGGGCGAGTGTGGGGAAACTCGTTTCTTGTTGGGGGCGGGGGAACAAATACTAGCCCCAATCGGATTTGGGGGCGGGGGCTGGTCTGGGTGTGGGTGGCGGGTGCGGGTCTGGGTGTGTTTAAACCCGCCCTCGACGAAAAGGAAATGGTTTGCTAACAAACATTTTTGAAAACACTCCTTTGAGATTTAGAAGTTGAAGAATCTGGAAAAGTGTGTCAATGTGTTTAATATAGGAAGGAGTCTTCGTCATTAAATTTTCACTCGGTGTTGGTTTGACCTTCTTATGAGCACCTTTTGTTTTTATTGGTTGCAACAGTGATTTTAAATATGTGGTTTCTGGATATGGAATCTTCATTAGTTGCTCTTTGATGTGAAGTTTTATATGTTGTCATCTTCTTTCGAAAATCCCTCTTGAATCACTTTCTATTGTTTGGGTATTGAATTTACTTGTGTGAAAGATTCTAACCTGAATCTCGAGATACCTTAAGTATGGGACAATAGACCAAGGAAACTGTACGGCATGTACCGATACGGTTGATCTGGTAGTCACCGTTAGTGCGACACTTTGGTCTGTACTGATATCCCTTGAAAACGATCAAGGAGTATGTTAGGCTTCCGAAATGTCATTAAACACTAATTTGCCTTAGAACCTTTAGTTGAACTTGACTTGTGACCTATTAAGTGACTGGCTTTGAAATTGATCGAAGTTGGTTATCCTCGAGGAATGTTTTGATCGGCCGTCCGAGTGCCGTATTGAGATGTTGTCTCCAAGGATCATAGAACCCGAATACCATTCTAAGACAGGTTTAAACCAACTCAGCTTCAGTGGGGAGGGTATCACCTATGAACCTCATACAAGCCTTTAAACCTAAGGCTATTTTGTGATTTGTTTGTGTTTTCCACATGTATGACATCATGACATCATAAGCATCATAAACATATCATTTTTTCTCACTAATCATTTCAAGGATCGAAGAGTTTATTTTTGTCCTATTGTTGCAGGTAATGGCTCCCGCTACCAGAGATTATATCCGCATCAACATCTCAACAATACCATCTGAACTAAAGGACTTAATATCAGAATTTCCCAGAAATGCTCAATTCACCGAAAGGCACGGTCACCTACTCCATTTGGTTACCTCAAAATTTGAAGAAGACATGATACGGGTCCTGTTCCAATTCTTTGATCCCGATCATCATTGTTTTACATTTCCTGATTACCAGCTAGTACCCACCTTGGAGGAATTCTATGAACTAATTGGGTTACCTGTTCGAGATAATTTACCTTTCACTGGTTTAGAAAAGATCCCAAAGCCTGAAATCATTGCTGCTGCCTTACATTTACGAAAGTCCGAAGTCGAGTCTAATTGGGAAACAAAGAGTGGAGTCAAGGGTTTGCTTGCTAAGTTCTTAATGGGAAAGGCTCGATCACTATTAAAAGATAGGAGTTACCAAGCTTTTGAAGAAGTTGTGGCTCTTTTGATTTATGGGTTGGTTTTATTCCCTAATCCCGACCAATTCATAAGTGTGCACGCTATCAACATTTTCTTAACCCGCAATCCGGTACCTACTTTACTGGGAGACATTCTACATTCTTTACACACTCGTACCATGAAAAAGCGAGGAACTCTTATCTGTTGTGTACCACTACTGGCTAGATGGTTTACATTACACCTTCCCCGATCAGTGTTGAGAAACGAGCAAAGGATGCAATGGTCTCGCAGGATTATGTCTTTGTCTCATTCCGATATCCAGTGGGACAACTTCTTGCAAAAAAATATCACTCTCATTGACCATTGTGGGGAGTACCCTAATGTACCACTCCTTGGCATTAGGGGAGGCATCACTTACAACCCCTCTTTAGCTTTGCGCCAAATCAGATATGCACGAAGAAATGGTCCTCATGACATGATTATCCATGGCATTGTGTTCGACTACGAAGATGATTCCCAAAGATATCGACGAAGGTTTATACATGCTTGGAGCAGTGTCTACAAAGTAGAAAGCAAGACTTTAGGACAATGGAATTCTATTCCCATGGAGCCTTACCTCAGATGGGTGCGTGCTCGTGTTCAGAAGTTCATCATGCCATATCCCGCTATTCTACCTGTGATTGTTGAGCCAGAAGTCAAAGGGGACGAACCTCGAGTTATTCTACATCCAGACATGCCGACTGACCTAGAAGAGCTGCAGAAATCTTGGGTTCAACTAAGAGAAGAAAAAAACACCTTCAAAGCACACTGTCAAGACTATGAAAGGAAAGTGTTGGAGCTCACCAGATAACTCCATGAAGAAAAGCAGATCAACACGTTCCTGGGTGCAAAGAGAAAGCATCCATGGGAAACTTGAAGGATCTTTTATTTTGTTTTATCTTGTAAGCCCAAAAGAGGCAAAGAAAAGAAAAAAATAAAAAGAGACAAAAGAAAAGAAAAGAAAAGAAAAGAAAAAAAATGTTTGACTAATAAATATTTGTTTCTCTCTTGTTTAAACAAATCTAAATTCTAAGATCCTTGAAAACATTGCATATACATTTCATTCACTGCATAACAGGTTCACATAACAGGTTTCTCATCTCCTCGCTGTTTATTTCAGTTAGAAGGGATGGATTCCGAAACAAGCATCAAGAATCTCGAGGCACAAAACGCCCAAGTTCAGATAGCAATTTTGGAGCTAGCAAAGGGGCAACAGGAACTGAAAGCCCGGATGACCAAGAAGAAAAAGAAGCCCAAGGGATCTGTAGGTTTAAGCCACCTCGTGAGGAAAGTCAGAGTCCCAGCCAGGATGCCCAGAAAAGCGTCACTCCCTGAAGTAGTCGGTGAAGGTGATCAAGAAGACAATCACAGCAACCAGGGTTCTGCCAAACTCTCTCTCTCTCCTGA
This sequence comes from Vicia villosa, assembly GCF_029867415.1. NCBI lineage: Eukaryota > Viridiplantae > Streptophyta > Magnoliopsida > Fabales > Fabaceae > Vicia > Vicia villosa. The sequence goes on from NC_081183.1 coordinate 126,287,443, forward strand.
CGAAGAAGATTATCACTCCGAAGACGAACAGGGTGATAGCAAATACCAGCAGTTGGAAGAACGCATGAAAGCTATGGAGATACAGAAAATACCTGGTTTAGACTTCAATGATCTTCGACTCGTCTCAGATGTTGTTATCCCTCCAAAGTTCAAAGTTCCTGTCTTTACAAAGTATGATGGAGTCTCTTGCCCAAAGCTGCATCTAAGGTCCTATGTGAGGAAGATACTACCTCATACGGAAGATAACAAATTATGGATTCATTTCTTCCAAGAAAGTCTGTCGGGTACTCAACTCGAGTGGTACTACCAACTGGAAAGTGCAAAAGTTCACACCTGGGAAGATTTGGCTGCTGCCTTCTACAAACAGTATCAATACAATGCTGACCTTGCACCAACCCGTACTCAACTACGAGGCATGACCATGGCACCAAAAGAAAGTTTCAAAGAGTATGCACAAAAGTGGAGAGATCTAGCTGGAAGGGTTCAACCTCCCTTATCTGATCACGAGCTGGTCGACATGTTCATGGGCACTTTAACTGGCCCTTTCTACAGTCATTTGTTGGGAAGCTCGTCGTCAAGTTTCACTGACCTAATATTAACTGGAGAGCGTGTCGAAAGTGGCATTCAAAGTGGAAAAATTCAAGTAGGCTCCTCCTCTGATACTACAAAGAGGCCCATCAGCGGGAGAAATGAAGTCAATACAATGCACAGTCAGAAAGGTCGCAAAAGTGAGCATCACCAATCTGTAGGGTTGTTCTGATCTCTGCATCTGCACCTCAAAAAGATCAACCACCGGAGTATACGCGTCCACCAGATGCACCGAGAAGAAACTTCACCAGAATCAACATGCCAATCTCTCAATCATTGCAGCACTTGTTGAAGGAAAATCTGATTACATTGAAAGATCCTCCGAAGAATGTCAACACTTCCTCTCCTAGTTATCGCCCCGACGCAACATGTACATACCATTCCAATTGTCCTGGACATGACGCAGATCACTGTTGGGCCCTGAAAAATAAAATCCAAGACATGATAGATGCTGGGGAAATTGAATTTGATCCTCCAGAGATTCCAAATGTCATCACTGCGCCTATGCCAAAACACGACAAGACCGTTAATGCTATCATGGACACTGTTTATATCTATGATTTGAGAGAACTGTCAACTCCGCTCCTCGAAATCAAAAGAAAGCTAATACAAGCTGGTTTATTTCCAGGTTGTGACCCTGATTGCTTTTATTGCGCACACCTACCCAATAGTTGTGAAAATTTGAAAGGAGGAATTCAAAAGTGGATGGATCGTCGTATCATTATGTTTGAGAAACTTCCTTCTATAGACAATTTGTGCGAAGTTTTTTCAAATGGGATGAAGATAGAGGATGTCTCAGTGGTTTCTAACATGCCATTAAAAATCCCTACCAAGGTTCCCTTCAAAATCTCTGCTGCCTCCAGAGTGGCATCTGTAATCATCACGAGTTCGGCTCCATTTCCATATTCCTCAGATAAAGCTGTCTCGTGGAGTTATGGAACTAATGTTTATGTCCATGGAGTTAAACAAGACACCTTGACTAAAGAGGCTGTGAATTTTACTAATCCTGCTGTTGATAATATTGTGGGAACTAGTAAGATTACAAGAAGTGGAAGGATCTTTTCACCAGAAATTTCTCCAAATGTTACTACTACTCCAGTCCAGGTCCTAGTTCCTAACCAAGATATCAATGCTCGAGGCAAAGAGCCACTAATTGAACCAGTTCAAGTACCTGTTGAAGTCACGGTTGAAGATCCTTCGAGGCAAGAAATGGAGGAAATATTGAAAATCATCTGCAAAAGTGATTACAATATTGTCGAACAACTGGGGCACACTGCTTCAAAAATTTCAATGCTATCTCTGCTAAAGTATTCAGAAGCTCATGCTAAAGCTCTAATGAAATTCTTGAAAGCTGCACATGTACCACAAGAGATTTCAGTAGACCAATTTGAAAATTGTGTTGCCAGTCTAACAATGGATAACGGTCTCGGTTTCTCTGACGCTGATTTAACCCCTGCTGGAAAAAAATCACAATAGAGCCCTGCACATCTCTATCGAATGTAACGGCACCACTTTGTCTCATATGCTGGTAGACAATGGTTCCTCGTTGAATGTGTTACCAAAAGTAGTACTGGAAAAACTTGACTTCGAAGGAGTTGTGTTACAACCAAGTGATGTGGTGGTAAGAGCCTTCAACGGATCAACAAGAACACTATACAGAGAAGTGAAGCTCCCAATCAGAGTGGGCTCTCAGATCTTTGATTCTACCTTTTACGTGATGGAAATTCATCCAGCATACTCCTGTTTACTAGGACGCCCTTGGATACATGGGGCAAGCGCTGTAACTTCTACCCTGCATCAGAAGTTAAAATATCCGGTAAAAGGCAAGGTCGTCACAGTTTATGGCGAAGAAGAATATGTGGTTAGCCACCTGAGTAACTCCAAGTATGTTGAGATGGATGGTGAATTCATTGGAACCCCCTGCCAATCTTTTGAGGTGGTCTCTCCAGATGTCTCTACTGCCAAACATATTTCTGCTACTCCTGCTACAAGAATAACTCCAACTATGGCTTCTCTCAAAGATGCTAAAACTGTGATCGAAGAGGGTGGTTGCACAGTATGGGGACAACTCCTTGACGTGCCTTACAAGTTCGATAAGCTAGGTCTGGGCTATGCTAATGGAACTTAGAAGAATGATCAAAGTCCTCGTTCTGGAGGATTAATGTCACATTTCATCAGCCAAGGAGTAAATGCTATTAAAGACGACCAAGTTCCACCCGTTTCCAAGGAGGTTTGGGATACTTTGGGAGAACCAAGCGGCAAGTACGACTTTCTAGTGAAGTATACTGCTCCTCGGAGTTCTTTTATTGCCATTGAAGACATTGTCCCAACTGGATGGGATGATCAGTTCGAAGATTACAAAAGTCTCACAAGTTCCATTACTGAGCAATACAAAAATCCACTTATTCCAAGAGAAGTATGGGATACACTGGGAGAACCAAGTGGCAAGTACGACTTTATGGTGAAGTATTCCGCTCCCCTGAGCTCGCAGATCGCTATTGAAGACATCACCCCAACTGGATGGGATGAACATTTCGAAGACAATATGACACTCACAAGCCCTGTCACTCCTGAAGAATTCTGGGAAACGCCAAATGACGAGAATGATTTTCTGGCAAAGTACACTACTACCCAGAGTGCACAAGTCTCTTTCAAAGACATCATCCCAACTGGATGGGACGATCTTATCGAGTATCTCTCTCAACCAACAGAGGAACCTCAGCCTGGACTCTCATATCCAGCAGAGCATCTTGCTCATCCTGAAGGATCTACAGCTCACCTCGTCACCAAAGAAATCAATGCTGTGGAAGACGAAGAAGACAACTGCAACTGGAGCAACTGGATATTCCCTACTCACAACAATGGATTGAACAACTGGGAAGCTGAAGATGTTATCTCCTTTGATTAGGAATTCACATTCACTATGGATCCTGTTGATAACGATTCTGCTATTGCCAGTCATGACTTTGAAAATCCGATCTACCAAACTGAGGACGAAAGTGAGGAAGATTGTGAAGTACCCAGGGAACTTGCAAGGCTATTAGAACAAGAAGAAAGGACTATACAGCCGCATGAAGAGCCAATTGAGGTTATCAACCTGGGCAATGACAAAGAAAAGAAAGAAGTCAAGATAGGGGCTGATTTAGAAGACAGTGTCAAGCAAAGACTGATTCAAATGTTACAAGACTACGTTGAGATATTCGCTTGGTCCTATGAAGATATGCCTGGTCTCGACACGGATATTGTGGTCCATCGCCTGCCAATCACAGAAGGAAGCACTCCAGTTAAGCAGAAACTGCGGAGAAGTAGGCCCGACATGTCCAAGAAGATTAAAGACGAGGTTGAAAAGCAATTCAACGCCGGTTTTCTAAAAGTTGTGAGTTATCCTCCATGGATAGCTAACATCGTGCCTGTGCCTAAAAAAGACGGGAAAGTGAGAATGTGTGTAGACTACAGAGATCTGAATCGGGCAAGCCCCAAAGATGATTTCCCTTTACCTCACATCGATGTACTGGTTGACAATACTGCACAATGCAAGGTATTTTCCTTTATGGACGGATTCTCAGGTTATAACGAAATCAAGATGGTGCCCGAAGACATGGAAAAAACAACCTTCACAACACCCTGGGGAACCTTTTGTTACAAAGTGATGTCCTTTGGTTTAAAAAATGCAGGAGCCACATATAAGCGTGCAATGGTAGCTCTGTTCCATGATATGATTCATCAGGAAATAGAGGTTTATGTGGATGATGTGATTGCAAAGTCCAACACTGAAGAAGAACATCTGGGTCATCTGCACAAGCTGTTTGACAGACTCGGGAAGTACAGGTTGCGACTGAATCCGAACAAGTGTGCCTTTGGAGTAAGATCCGATAAGCTCTTGGGTTTCATAGTCAGCAGCAAGGGTATTGAAGTTGATCCTGCCAAGGTCAAAGCCATTCAAGAAATGCCCATACCCCGTACCGAGAAACAAGTCAGAGGATTCTTGGGACGTCTGAACTACATCGCCAGTTTTATTGCCCATATGACTACTACTTGTGTGCCAATCTTCAAATTGTTGAAGAAAGATCAAGTGGAAAGATGGAACGACAAATGCCAATTAGCCTTTGATAAGATCAAAGAATATCTTCAAAAACCGCCAATCTTACTACCACCAGTGGAAGGAAGACCTCTGATAATGTACCTAACAGTGCTAGAAGATTCAATGGGGTGTGTACTGGGGCAACATGACGAGTCTGGCCGAAAAGAGCATGCAATCTACTATTTTAGCAAAAATTTTACCGATTGTGAAACAAGATACTCACTGCTCGAGAAAACTTGCTGTGCCTTGGCATGGGCGGCTCGCCGGCTAAGACAGTATATGCTAAACCATACCACTTTGCTGATCTCCAAAATGGATCCTATCAAATATGTGTTCGAAAAACCTGCTCTCTCTGGAAGAATAGCAAGGTGGCAAATGATCTTAACAGAGTATGACATCCAGTACACTTCGCAAAAGGCAATCAAAGGAAGTGTGGTAGCTGATCATCTGGCTCATCAAGCAGTGGATGATTATCAAGCGTTGAACTTTGACTTCCCAGATGAAGATATTATGCTAGTTACTGACTACGAACAACCCGGACCGGAGGAAGGACCCGAGCCAGGATCCCGATGGACTATGGTTTTTGATGGAGCCTCTAATGCGCTTGGCAATGGCATCGGAGCTGTAATCATTTCTCCTACAGGAGGACATACACCATTCACTGCCAGATTATGTTTCAACTACACTAGCAATATAGCCGAGTATGAAGCATGTATTCTGGGTCTCAAAGCTGCAATCGATCTGAGAATCAAGTTCCTGGAGGTCTACGGAGACTCGGCCCTTGTAATTTATCAAGTCAAAGGGGAATGGGACACGAAGCACCCGAATCTAATTCCTTACAAAGAATATGTGCTGAGTTTGATTCCTTACTTTGAAGAAATCACTTTTGAACATATCCCGCGAGAAGAAAATCAACTAGTTGATGCCCTAGCTACCATGTCATCTATGTTCAAAGTCAGGTGGGACAATGAGGCGCCAATGATTACCATTTACAGACAGGATGAACCAGCCTATTGCAATGAGGTTAATACTGAAGAAGTGGAAGAAAAACCATGGTTCCATGAAGTAAAAAGATATCTCGAAGCCCAGGAGTATCCTGAAGGGGCATCCATTAATGATAGAAAGTTTCTAAGAAGATTTGCTGCCAAATTCTTTCTGAGTAACGGAATCTTGTACAAGCGCAACCATGACTCGACTCTGCTTCGTTGTGTGAACAAGAAGGAAGTGGAACAGATTATGGAAGATATACACGATGGTGTCTTTGGTACTCATTCAAGTGGACATACAATGGCTAAAAAGATTCTGAGAGCAGGTTACTACTGGTCTACCATGGAGACAGACTGCCATCATCACTCCAGAACTTGTCATAAATGCCAAATATATGACGACAAAGTACATGTACCTCCAGTCCCATTAAACGTTCTGACAGCTCCTTGGCCTTTTGCAATGTGGGGAATCGATATGATTGGAGAAATCAAGCCTACTGCTTCAAATGGACATCGTTTTATACTGGTCGTTATTGACTACTTCACAAAATGGGTAGAGGCAGCCTCGTTTGCTTCAGTCACCAAGAATGTGGTGGCCCGGTTTATCAAGCATAATCTCATTTGTCGGTATGGCATCCCTGAAAGGATCATCACAGACAATGGCACAAATTTAAACAATAGGATGATTACCGAACTCTACATGCAGTTCCAGATCAAACATCATAATTCATCCCCATATCGACCAAAGATGAATGGCGCCGTGGAAGCTTCCAACAAGAACATCAAGAAGATCATACAAAAGATGACAGTAACCTACAAAGACTGGCATGAGATGTTACCTTTTTCTCTTCATGGTTATCGCACCTCAGCACGTACTTCAACAGGGGCAACTCCATTTTCCTTAGTCTATGGTATGGAGGCAGTTCTTCCAATTGAAATTCAGATTCCTTCCCTAAGGATTATGAAAGAAGCCGATCTAGACGAAGACGATTGGATTCAGACTCGGTTGGACCAGATAAATTTGATTGATGAGAAGAGGCTTGCAGCTATTTGTCATGGTCAGTTATACCAGAAACGTATGATCAAGGCCTTCAACAAGAAAGTCAGGAGTCAGGCATATCAAATCGGTGATTTGGTTGTAAAACGCATCATTTTACCACAGGGCGACCCTAGGGGCAAGTGGACTCCCACTTATGAGGGACCATTTGTAATCAAGAAAGTATTCTCCGGCGGAGCCATGTTGCTTACCACTATGGATGGCGAAGATTTCCCACACCGTGTAAATGCGGACATAGTCAAAAAGTACTTCGCTTAAAGAAAAGCTCGCTAAGTTGAAAACCTGAAAGGGCGACTTAGGAAAAAATGAGCGTCTTGGTGGATTGAAAACCTGAAAGGGCGATCCAGGAAAAATTAGAGACTAAAAAAAAAATATCCCGGTAGGCTAAAAACCTGAAAAGGCAGCCTAGGCAAAAGTTAGGGAATAAAGCGTACGACTATGTTCCGTTTGGCTACCCACTCACCTTCAAGGTTCAACACATCAAAGGCACTAATCAGTCCAAACATTTTCTTCCAACAAGTGAGGGATGAGATACTCAAAGACAGATTGGCAATAGCAGAGTTGAAACTTGACTGGATTGTTTTCACATAGCTATTTTCCTTTATAAGTACTTTTCAAAGTTTTATGACAATTTCCTACTACTAGGATTTTTGTCTCCTTGTACTAATCCGCCTATTATGGCTCTCTTTCAAAATCAATACAACTCATGCTCAAAATTAATGTTTTCACTTTTTCTGTTTTGAATACGTAAACGTCCCCATAATAATTTTGAATGAACATATGCATTTGAATATGATTGATGTTTATAAGAAAAACAGGAGTAGCATTCAGGTAATGTCCCAATCATCTAGACATCATCCCGAAACCAGCATCAGAAGAAGAAGTTCCCCAACAGAGATACGTTTCTCAACAGAATCCTTAATGAGATTCTCTCCAACAAAGTGATTCAAGAAACCTTATTCCCCAGCAAGGCTGTTCAAGATCACTATCCCCAGGAGGTGTGATCCTCCACACCAAGGCTTGATCAAATAGTACATCGGAGGATTACACATCTTTCTTATTCCCATTCAAGGTGCATCAAAATCAGAACCTTCAAGTTACCTTCATCCTCAAAGTGGTAGTCAAAGATCACTCAACAGAGCATTCTGGTCCGTAAGAAAGTTCCCCAGCTGAGTATACTCGAACAAGATAGCAAAGATCATCAATAGTCATAATATCATCATAACAAGCAGGGATTTACTTTCCCAACAAGAAGTTTGATACACTCCAAAACTGCATAAGTCATGTCCATACATCATACATCATACGCATATTCATACATCGCATATAATGTTTCATGACAAACGCATACATAACATGCACGGTTCTCACTTAGTTTGAGAATCTCAACATATACATTACATGCATCATGACATTGCATGTTACTAACTTGGTTTTTTCAGGTAGACGAATATCCCCAGCAAGTTATTCTCAATCACATGCAATATTCTCCTGGATTCTATTTCAGACAAGCATTCCTCTCAGATATAATCAAACCAAAGATTCATTCTGAAGATATCTCTCTTTCCAAATCACTTATCAACTCTAAATAAGCAAAGCAGATACGGTCTAATGGTGACTCATTCTGACGCTTCTAGACTATACTACAGTCGAATAAACCACTTCAAATCCTTCAGATCTAAGTCGATACCTTGGACGGTTCCTTAATGATCTACCTTCAGATCCAAGTCGATACCTTGGACGGTTCCTTAATGATCTATCTTCAAGATCTAAAAGCGGATACCTCGGACGGTTCTGTAACGATCAACCTTCAAAGGTCTAAAGCGGATACCTCAGACGGTTCCACAACGATCAACATTCAAAATCTAAATCGGAAAAACTTTTGGACAGTTCCGTAACGATCAGCCTCCAAGATTTAAAGCGGTAACCTCGGACGGTTCCGTAACGGTCAATGTAGAGGTTTTCAAATCCTCCATCAATATATAATCAATGGATTCATGCTGATGAACAAACCATCAACACATTCGCTAGATGGCATCTGAAAGCCCATCTCAGGTAATGTTTTGATCCACCAACGACATTTCTCAGACAGCATTCAATGCAAATTCCAGCATCACTTCTGGTGAAGGTAAGTGCAAATTTCAGGGCATCTAAATATTCAATCATCTTCTACCTTCAGATTCCAATCGGTCACTTCAGGTTTAAGAATATTGAATAGGGGCAACTGTTATAGCCCAAAATTTGCCCACATCTTTTTTCAGAGAGAAGGCAACTGACTTCTGTCTAAAAAAATTGGGAGTTTCATATAATCTTGGATTTTATTTCATAAATATCCCGATTTTATGAATACTCAGTTTTTTAGAATCTTTTATACGGTATTTTGATTCGCTGTTGAATTTATTCTTACATAAATGCCAAATACTGTTTATCACTTCACACGCTGTTTATTTGAGATTTATTTACAGATAAATAGTACTGACGCAATTGGTACATAATTAAATTTTTGCAGGCGCAGAGTCCGGGGATTCAAACTGTACTGGTAACAATTAAATTATTATTAGTTTTTTGTTTCCCACTAATTTTTGTGCTATATTATTGTTTTCAAATCTTTTCCTTTCTTTTCCAATCTCTTTCTTTCAAATCAAATCCTAACTTTATTCCATACTGTAAACTCGGTTTTTTAAGGCGAACTGACTCCTTGCTCTTTCTTTTTTTTTGATTTTTTTATATTTTTGCAAGAGTCGCCACCGACTTTTATTTTATCCAACATTTAGGAAAGGCATAAAAGAACAGGAAAGACCTTTTGACAGATTTTGGGTTCGGGGGGTTGGTTATACAAAGGGAAGGTTTTAAGCACCCTTTGTATCCATGGTTATCCATGGGCTCTTAATTGCTTAGCTCACTTTTGATTTAAAAATAGAAGAAGTGAAGATGACAGAAACATAAACAATGCGTCCAAATGGACAAAGAAAAAATAGCGGAAGCATAAATAATATGTCCAAATGGACAAAGAGAAAATAGCGGAAACATAAATAATATGTCCAAGTGGACAAAGAAAAATAGCAGAAATATAAATAATATGTCCAAATGGACAAAGAAAAAATAGCAGAAATATAAATAATATGTCCAAATGGACAAAGAAAAAATAGCAGAAATATAAATAATATGTCCAAATGGACAAAGAAAAAATAGCAGAAATATAAATAATATGTCCAAATGGACAAAGAAAAAATAGCAGAAATATAAATAATATGTCCAAATGGACAAAGAAAAAATGACAGAAATATAAATAATATGTCCAAATGGACAAAGAAAAAATGACAGAAACATAAATAATATGTCCAAATGGACAAAGAAAAAATAACAGAAACATAAATAATATGTCCAAATGGACAAAGAAAAAATAACAGAAATATAAATAATATGTCCAAGTGGACAAAGAAAAAATAACAGAAACATAAATAATATGTCCAAATGGACAAAGAAAAAATAACAGAAATATAAATAATATGTCCAAGTGGACAAAGAAAAAATAACAGAAACATAAATAATATGTCCAAATGGACAAAGAAAAAATAACAGAAATATAAATAATATGTCCAAGTGGACAAAGAAAAAATAACAGAAACATAAATAATATGTCCAAATGGACAAAGAAAAAATAACAGAAATATAAATAATATGTCCAAGTGGACAAAGAAAAAATAACAGAAACATAAATAATATGTCCAAATGGACAAAGAAAAAATAACAGAAATATAAATAATATGTCCAAGTGGACAAAGAAAAAATAACAGAAACATAAATAATAAATAATAAAATAAAGCATAAAGCAAGAAATATAAAGAACAATATAATAAAATGCGGAAATTAAAGTCAATTGTTAGTATGTTAGCACGTGAATCATCTTGAAGCTAGTCAAGTATATTCACGATGTTAGTGAAGATCGATGGTGAGTGAATGATGATCTTGGATTTAAAGTTAATGAAAATTTATCAGAAGCTTGATAGAATCATAGCGACTACACGATAAATTTCCAAAAAAAGTCTTAAATCAACTGCATACAATCTCTGCCATATTTGATCTTTTATTCTGATTCGGGACAAAGGAAAAAGATAAGAAATAATATCAAATAATATACAAAAATAAATATAAAACAAATTAAACTTAACTCAATCTTTTTGTGATTTTTTTGGAATTGATTTTAAGTTAATTAACAAGCTAATTAAACAAATAATTATATAAATAATTAAACTTAACAAGAAAAATAAATCCAGTTATGTATAAAATTAGTATATGATATATAAACCTAATGTAACAAAATAAAATATTTTTTTCGAATTTTTTGATAGGTTAGAAATAATTAAAAAAAAGCAAATATATACATAATTACTAATTAATTTAGCAAAATAAATTAACTATGAATAAAAATAAAATATTTTTATGTCAAATATTAGATTATAAAAATATAAACCTAAATCTAAAAGGAAAATATTTTTGGAGTTTTTGGATTGGTTGAAAATAATTAAAAAGCAATATTTACATAATTACTAATTAATTAAGCAAAATAAATTAATTATGAAAAGAAATAAAATATTTTTATGTTAAAAATTAAATAAACATTTTATCAACTTAAAACTAAAATTAAAACATTTTTTTTTGAGAAATTGAAAATATGCATAAATATGGAGTTTTTAATTCATGAACTCCTAACACTACTACATATTAAAAATTACATTGTACTTACTCTTTGATGTCCCAAGAGTGGAATAGAGTGATTGAAATTGATTGAAAGTGGCTATTTGAATGAGCCTTGATTTTTACAAGTTTCTTGAAACTTTTGCAAAAAATATAAACTTAAACTATGACTTTGTGGTGATTGTTGTTGTTCTTTGTGTTCCTCCCCTTTTTTTTCCTCCCCTTGAATGAAGAAAATGAAGTTCTATTTATAGGCAAATGATTTGATATGGAAGCCTTGCAAGTTGGAATTGTCATGATTAATTTTGTGGAAAAATAATGGAATATTCTTTCAATGAGTGCATTTCTTTAACCATGGTTAAAACACTCAAGTGTTATTCTCTTCAATCTTGCAATAATATCTTTAAGCATCTTGAATTGGTCTTGATTGGCAACCATAAGCATCTTTGATAATATCTTTGAATTATCTCACTTTAATTGAATTTTAAATGAATAAAATTTAATTAAAATGAAATAAAAGTGTCATGAATCATGGATAGGTCGTGGATGCCCTTTAGAAATATGGGAATCAAGATTGAACCACAAAATAATTGGCCTTTTTGAAAAAAAATCAAATTTTGGTCATTACTTGTTTCATGCATTTTTCCGAAAAAGGTCAACTTCATCAAGGCATATCTCCCTCAATTTTGATCCTATGAAAGTGTTCTTTAACTTTTTGGAAAGCCCAAGATGTCCTCTACAAGCCACTTTGGAAGCGTTTTTGCATTTGGAGAAGTTATTTTGATGATATGGGCTTTGACAAAAAACTGCTTTTTGTTGACTTTGAAAATGACTTGTAATGTTTTGGCTTATATCTCTTAGGCGGAAGCATTTCTTGACCTTGGTCCCAACATCAAAGTTGTAGAGAATTGAATTTCCTTGAGAATGAGCTTTGGTTGGAATTTTTCTGATAAATTATGAGAGAGTTATGGTCGGTCAAAGTTCAGTTGACTTTTAGGTAAAAAACTCTAATTTTGCAATTTTGAGTTTTGTCGATTTCTGAACTTTTCTTGATGAATTATGATCAAACATTGATCACATGATGAATCTTTTGACAAAATATGGATGTTGACAAAAAATTGCATTTTTGACTGTCTGTTGACTTTTTGGTCAAACTGGTCGTCTGTTGACTGTTTGAGCTGTTGACTGTGCGTCCGAGCGAATCGAAGTTTGAAAATTTGTCTGGTGGTACTTTGAGACATACGGAGATCCATGAAATCCATTTGAGGTCTCAAAAACTCGTTCTCCTGAAAAAAACAAAAAACCTAGTTAGGGACTGTTTGTGTAGGAGACAGTTAGGCGTACCTGATTTTTGTGCAGTGTTGAGTCTCTGTTGATCACGTGATTATCAGAAGACTTCTAGAACAAAATCTTGAAATTTGAAGTGCGAAAAATTGATTTGACTGATGGTACAAACACGGAGAATTGCGCTGATAGTGGGTTTGATTGGTAACTAGCATTATAATCTGAAACCCGGACTCCGCGCCTGCAAATTTTAATTCTGTACCACCTGCGTCAGCATTATTTATCTGAAAATAAATCTCAAATAAACAGTGTATGAAGTTATAAACAGTATTTGGCGTTTATGTAAGAATAAATTTAACAGCGAACCAAAATACTGTATAAAAAATTCTAAAAATTGAGTATTCATAAAATCAGGATATTTATGAAATAAAAATCCAGGATTGTATAAAACTCCAAATTTTTAGACAGAAGTCTGTTGACTTCTTTTTTTTGAAAAGAAAAAAAAAATAACGCGGGCGAATTTTGGGGTATAACAATAATGATCATAACACTTAGAAAATGATGGGATCTCAGAGGTCAAAAATTGGGGTGCAACACATACATCTTTCTTTTCAAACCCTACCATACACTTTCTTTCAAATCCTACTACCACTCAAATTTTCCTTTTTTGTACGGTATCATTTCATTCCCCAACGTCTCTATCCTTCTTTTCACTCTATATATACCCCTCATTTTTTCCATAAATTCTCACATCAAATTTCACTTATTTCCCAAAATTTCTATCTCCTAATTATTTTCTCTTCTTCCCTGGCAAAAATGGAAAAGTGGATGGATACGTTTTTTCTTATGGTCATCACTGTTTTGGTGGTGATCACGTCCTTTTTCTGTCTGCATAGTCCTGAAAAATGCAGACCTGGGATGCTTACACTTCTGTGCATCTACTTTCTGTTGTTTATAGCATGGGTCTTTAATCGTCATATTTAAAGTTTGTCGTATCTTTCGCTTTCAAATAACGTACCGTTCATTATATTTGTCGTACTGTTCGTTATATTATGTAATATTTGTACTGTCAGTATTAAATATTATATTGTCTGTTATACCGTCGTTTAATTATCAAGATAATATTATGTGTGTTTATTGCTAGTTAAATATTTATTTCTATGCATTAAATCTTTTTCAAATATTATTATCAGTAATTTCGTTCGCGTACGGTATATTTTTATTTATTTGTTATGTTTGTGTTTTTCTAACAAGTCAGGTAAATAATTTTTCACCATTAACACAACAAAAACAAAAAGAAAAAAATTAACTTTAACTGTTGAGTTTTCACTTTAACTGTTACGTTAATGCCCGGACAGCCAGTTAACAGTCAAACCCGCTGACAGCACGATTCTCCGTGTTTTGTATCATCATTCAAATCAATCTTTCACATTTCAAAATTCCAAGATTTTTGTTCTAGAAGTCTTCTGATAATCACATGATCAGCAGAAACTCAACACTGCACAAAAATCAGGTACGCTTAACTGTCTCCTACACAAACAGTCCCTAATTAGGGTTTTTTGTTTTTTTCAGGAGAACAAGTTTTTTTTGAGACCTCAAATGGATTTCATGGATCTCCATATGTCTCAAAGTACCATCAGACAAATTTTCAAACTTCGATTCGCTCGGACGCACACTCAGTAGCTCTAACAGTCAACAGACGACCAGTTTGACCGAAAAGTCAACAGACAGTAAAAAATGAAATTTTTTGTCAACATCCATATTTTGTCAAAATATTCATCATTTGATCAATGGTTGTCATAATTCATCAAGAAAAGTTCAGAAATCAACAAAACCCTAAGTTTCAAAATTAGGATTTTCTCCTAAAAAGTCAACTGAACTTTGACTGGCCATAACTCTCTCCTCGTTCATTCAAAAAATTCCAACCAAAGCTTATTTTGAAGGAAATTCAATTATCTTTCAAATGAAATTGATCCCATGGTCATTGGGTTTACCATTTGGAAAATATGAACTCAGACATTACATGTCATTTTCAAAGTCAACAAAAAGTGGTTTTTTGTCAAAGCCCATAACATCAAGATAACTTCTCCAAATGCAAAAACGTTTCCATAGTAGCTTGTAGAGGACATCTTGAGGTTTCTAAAAAGTACAAGAACTCCTTCATATGATCAAAATTGAGGGATTTATGCCTTGTTGAAGTTGGCTATTTTTTGGGAAGATGCATGAAACTAGCATTGATCAAAATGGTTTTTTTCCAAAAGAGGCCAAGCATGCATGATCCAAACATGTTTCTAATGATGTTAAAGGGCACCCATGACCAACATTAGGCCCATGACATTTTTGTTTCTTTTTTAATTTAATTTTATTACATTTAAAATTAAATTGGAAAAGAAATGATTCAAGACAATTATCCAAAGCTTTTGTCCTTAGCTTGAGTCACCAAGATGGCTTAACTTCTGCAGCATAAAGATGTACAGCAGACCTATAGCAAGAGGGTTGAAGAAAAATGAAGCCATGGCCAAAGAATTCAAAGCTTTTAGTATTAAAAAATTCAAAAGTTCAAAAGCAATCAATGCTTGTTAGCTTAATATTTCAGCACTTCTATTGCTCATAAATAGCTTAAGACACTTCAGTAAGCAGGGGGACACAAATTGGAATCAATATCATACTTGTATCACACTTATGTAAACTTGAAATTTTCAAAGAAATTCAAATTTTGAATTTTTAGTTTAAGCTAATTTCCAGTCCAAATAATTATCTAAACACGATCCTCAAACATCCCTGAACCTATTCCAATCATTATCATCAATCAAAACACCCAAAATCGAGCCATACAAGCCACGGTTTGGTCTCACTCAAACTCAAATTCGTTTTCATATTTTTCACTCATCATTAACGTTTTTTGATTGCATATTATGATTCATATGATTGTTTGGAACGTATCTGGGTTGTTCTTGTTGAGTTTTGATGCAGGAATCGGTATATGCCATGTTAGGGTTTCAAGTTCTTGAAATTAGGGATTCCATGTAGAAGTAATTCCAGGTCCAATTAATAGATCCATTGGACTCGTGAGGTGATTTATAGTCGATCTGGGCTGCGTGTGGTCGTTTATTGTTGTTGATTTTCAGGTTTTGATGGCAAGGAGCTATGGCTACGTTTGAAAACCGTCACTATAGCCTATAGCAACGCTTGTCCGTAGCTATAGGGTTGTTGCAGGGTTTAAACGACGAAGGAGGGAAGAAGATGATTAGGTGTCCCCATCCCATTGGCTGGAAAACGCGCGTGTGGATTTTTTAAATCCAGCCAGACTCGGTGCTTGCCATCCACGCATATGCCATGTGACCTCGTCATCTCAGCCTTCAGATCCATCTGTCACTCAATCCAACGCCCATGACACGCTAGTCCATACTATGGACTCTCTCATCAGCCACACATGATCCATATTTAATATATTTTATATTTTTTCATTTTATTTGGTTTTCCTTGTAAAATTAATTTAAAATAGTTTTAAAAATCAAAAAATTATATTAAAAATATTTTTAGAGTGATAAAATGTTTAATTAATTTTTGATACAAAAATATTTTATTTTTCTTCATAAGTAAAATATTTTGTTTAATTAATTAGATAATATTGTTATATTTATCTTTTAATTATTTCTAACCTATCAAAATAATCAAAAAAAAGTATTTTCTTTTTATTAAATTAGGTTTATATATTATAAACTAATTTTGTACATATTTAGAATATTTTTCTCTTTAAGTTAAATTTATGTGTATAATTATTTGTATAATTATATGTTAATTAACTCAATAATCTCCAAAACAATTCAAAAAATCAAACAAAAATTAATTTTATTTTAAAATTAATTAACACACAATTTGGACATATTTTAGACTTATTTTTTTAGGTTTAAATTTTATTTCTAATTCCTAACCTTTTAATTAAATTAATTATGCATTAATTTTAATTAAAATCAACCATCCAAAAAAATCCAAAAATATTTTCCCTTTTTCTTATTGCAATTTAAATTCATAGATAAGTGTATAGGTTGTCAAATTCATGTAAATAGCATAGTTTACATTTCTCGCATAATCGATGTAATAGCGTAGATTTATTTTCCGCATTTTACATTCCCGCACTTTAATTTCTGTACATATAGAATTGCGTGTATGACAAGAATAATAACTGAAGCGCTAGATAACTAATTTCAAAGATAACATATCTGAAAATAAAACACAATCACACTTGCACCTCTTAGGGTAATCCCTCTGTTACTCTTTTCAAAATCAATTCTACTGTTTCAAAGGCGATTCAAATAATTTCTTTCTGTATCCAGTTAAAGAAAATTTTCTAAAAGAAACAAGAAAGGATCTTACGAACTTAGGGTAGATCTCCTAATTGCTTGCTCAAATCAAACAAAACAACAAATGTTTCACATATCACTGTTTTTTCCAAAACAAAAACTTTCAAAAAGACAACACTTTGTATATATCCAAACAAGGATCATTACAAAGTTAAAAATCTTTTTTTCAAACCATCAAAACATCTTTCGAATGATAAAACACTTTGTATACATTCGCACAAGGATCATTACAA
This sequence comes from Vicia villosa, assembly GCF_029867415.1. Taxonomy (NCBI): domain Eukaryota; kingdom Viridiplantae; phylum Streptophyta; class Magnoliopsida; order Fabales; family Fabaceae; genus Vicia; species Vicia villosa. Next base: position 126,304,734 of record NC_081183.1, read on the forward strand.
AGTTAATTCTTTACAAAAATATTTAAAACCACATACAAGCATTTCAAAGCAAGACAAACGATTCAAACAAGTGAGCTAAGCAATTAAGAGCCCATGGATAACCATGGATACAAAGGGGTGCTAACACCTTCCCTTTGTATAACCTACCCCCGAACCCAAAATCTCTTTAAGGTCTTTTTCTGTTTCTTTTATAAACCTTTCCTTAATTGGATAAAATAAAAGTCGGTGGCGACTCTCTAATTTTCACAACTCAAAAATAAAAGAAGAGTCAGTTCGCATCCCACGAAAAACCGAGGACGACAGCTGCCCTCACCAAAATCTCTATCCATAAGGAACTACACCAAGTTGCTGCCACTAGCGCAGTTACTGTTCATGGCACAAAAACTGCTGCAAACGCTGCTACTATTCATGGAACAGCAAATACATCCGTCACTGTTCACGGAACAGTACCTCAACCAGAATCCGTCACTGTTCATGGAACAACCATCCCATCAGGTATGGTGCTAAACCCTACACCTAATTTTAGGGCTACAACCCCCTTTCCTAATACCCTATCACCATCTAACACGCCCATTAGACATTCTGCCACTTTTTCTACCACACACTCCCAACCTACACCATTGCCTTACACCAGCACCCATATTCCCCCACCTTTTCAAACATATCCTCCCATTCCTACAATTTTATCCACTCCTCAACCATTTAACATAACTTTTCCCCAACAAATTCCCTATACCCAACATATCCCCAATTCCCAATTTCCCCACCAACCCCAATATTCCAATCTGTCTCATATTCCTCATCTACCAACAATTGGAACCCCAAAACTTGAGCTTCCTATGTTTGATGGGTCAGAACCTCTTGATTGGTTATTTCAAGCAGATCAATTTTTCAATTTCTATAATATGCCTCCTGAAAATCGTTTGTCATTAATTTCATTTTATATGAAAGGTGATGCTTTGTCTTGTTTTAATGGATGCATCAAAGCCATTTATTAACCGATTGGTTTTCATTTATTAAAGCATTAGAGTTACGATTTGGTCCTTCTTCTTTTGATAACCATCAAGCTGAGTTATTTAAATTGAAATAAGATGGGTCGGTGGTTGATTATCAAACTAAATTTGAGAAGTTAGGAAATCAAGTTGTTGGCTTACCAGCAGATGCCATCTTAAATTGTTTTATTTTTGGTGTAACAAGTGATATTCGCAATGAAATGGCCATTCACAAACCAACCAGCATTTCGCAAGCTATTGGATTAGCTAAGTTAATCGAATCCAAGCTAAAAGACTCTAAACCCAGATTTTCTAAATCATTCACAAATTCTTACACTAAGCCTAATACCTACTCGCCCAGCCCCTCTTCTAAACCAGCAAATCTCTCAACAACCCAAGGCCCAAATCTGTCCAAAACCCAACCAAGCCTAACACCCTCAAAATTCCCTATCAAAAAGCTTTCACAAGCCCAACTTCAAGAGCGAAGAGCCCAAGATTTATGTTTTAATTGTGATGAAAAATTTGTTATTGGACATAAATGTTCAACAAGCAGATTTTTAATTCTTATGGCTGAAGACGACCCTAGTTGTGAAACTATGGTTGATGAATCAATTGAAGAACCAGAACTTGAACAAGAGAAATCAATAAGGGGTCTAGAAATCTCATTATTTTCTAGTGTATATTTATTTGTATTGGTTAAAAGAATCAATTGCACTTCTTTAAATATCATATAGACTATATAATATATGATGCTAAATGACATTTTTTTAATTAAGTATCACAAACTAAGTATGCAAATTGTAACGTGTTGACTACAAAGGGAAGGTACTGAAAGTACTCATTGAAGGAAGCAAACAAATATAGAATCTAGGGACAAATATACCAAACATGTTATGGCATCATGGATTTTGTTATGAAGATGTGAAATAGAGTTACAACGTATAGAAGTCCTAAATTTTAATATCTGCCGAAAATTTGAGACAAATATATAATGTTTGGGGTGCGAGGATAGATTAAGAGATTTATACCAGTTGAGTTAGGGCCCATCTAAGAGACATGTAAGTGTAATCAATACACTTCATATTATACACACTTGTTATAAGATTATTCATTTAAAGGAACCACATCCATTTTTTCTCCGGTGCTAGAGCGTTAACACAAGAAATAAGAGATTCATGATTTGCATTAAAAAAATTTTTTGTATAGTATTGTGTATGATCTTCAACTCTTTGATAAGTTATTGGTGAACAAGTTTATGATTCTCTACTCCTTTAGCGAGCAAAGCTGAAATAACATGAAAGTCGCAATTACTATCGCCTTTAACATCCACAATTTGCTCAATGTATATGTGCATAAAAAACAACATCTCTTCATTGCATGGAAAATATATCCGCCCCCACATGGCCCCGCAAGTCCCCACCAAAAAATTTGCGGGGAATACCTGATTTAACCGGGGGCGGGTGCGGGTGCGGGGAACACCCGATTTTTATTTACAGGTGCGGAGGCGGGTAATGCTAGTAACCGCCCTGCACCCGCCAATAGGGATGGCAAACACATCCAAATCCGCGGGGTCCACCCGAACCCGAGTCAACGAGTGAAAACCTGAGTTTACTGGGTTTGGGTGTAACCCGATATTTCGAGTGCGGGTTCGGATAGTGTGAAACCCGCACCCAAAACTCGAAATCACACCCGCTTATATATATATATATTGGGAAAGTTGTAGGAATAATATATTTTATGTATTTTGCTGCGGGTTTGGATTTGGGTAAAAAAAATTGAACCCAACGGGTGTGCCCAGGCGTGGGTGTTATTTTGCCTCCCGAACAACATTTGGGTTTGGGTTCGGATGCCGATTTCGGGTGCGGGTAGTTTGAAACCCGCACCCGATCTGACCCGTTGTCATCCCTACCCGCCAACTAAATTTAATTTACTCATTTGCTTTTAATAGTTTTATTACTCATTTACACTTTTTAATGTTATAATATCATGTTTACTAGAATTATTATTTATTTATTTTGAAATTAAAATTTTTAAATCAAAATATCAAACATAAAAAATGTTTTTAAAATAATTAATTATTTAGTTTAATTATTAATTTATATTTTTATTGAAAAATATATAAATTTTAAAAAAATTAAAATTTTATTCGGGCGAGTGTGGGGAAACTCGTTTCTTATTGGGGGCGGGGGCGGGGGAACAAATACTAGCCCCAATCGGATTTGGGGGCGGGGGCTGGTTTGGGTGTGGGTGGCGGGTGCGGGTCTGGGTGTGTTTAAACCCGCCCTCGACGAAAAGGAAATGGTTTGCTAACAAACATTTTTGAAAACACTCCTTTGAGATTTAGAAGTTGAAGAATCTGGAAAAGTGTGTCAATGTGTTTAATATAGGAAGGAGTCTTCGTCATTAAATTTTCACTCGGTGTTGGTTTGACCTTCTTATGAGCACCTTTTGTTTTTATTGGTTGCAACAGTGATTTCAAATATGTGGTTTCTGGATATGGAATCTTCATTAGTTGCTCTTTGATGTGAAGTTTTATATGTTGTCATCTTCTTTCGAAAATCCCTCTTGAATCACTTTCTATTGATCAAGATAAATATATTCGATTGGTCGTCCTTCATATTACATCATCATAATAAAACTAGAGCCTTTTCTAAGGGGTGCACACCTTATCCATTCATATTGGGCTATCAAGTTTCACCTTCTTTGAAAATAAACAAGCTCATGGGATATCATATGTCTTCGTAAGTTTACAACCACACTTTGAGTTATCAGAACCTACTTTCTCAGCTCGTTTGGCTTTGTGAAAAATAAATTTTAATCCTCCTCGAGATATATTGCCCACCAATTGGGAATGGAGATTATTGTCTCTAAATTTATGTTCCAACATTGTAATGCTTTGACCAAATGATGTTTGTATCTCATTATGCTGATTTTCAATCTTTCAATTCACAGAGTCTCGATCTCTATATAAACCATCATTACTATTTCCCAATCTATTCTTCGATGTTTAATTTGCACTTGACTGAGATTACAAAGACGACTTGAATTTTATCAAGTGTTTGATTGATTTTAAATCGAAAACAAAGTAATTGTGAAATGGTTTTAAAAAATAGCTCGATACTGATGAAGAGTTTTTAATATAAAAAAATATTGATTGTAGTTGTAAATTTATCTAATTAATTAAATTAATGAAATAACTAAAAGACAATCAACTAAAAAATACAACCAATAGATGAGGTACATTTACAACATGTGGATGCATAGTGATAAAAGTGCTAATGGGCTTAAGGCCCAATAGAGAAAAATTATTTACTAAAATGCATAAAAATAAAATAGAAGGGAGGGTGCATTATCAATACAAAGTTGAACGAAGGTAAAACCTAAATGAGCTCAAAACTCTATTATGCAAGAAGAATAAAATCAAACATACTAAAGAATACAAGAAGAAAGGTAGGAATGTAAAAAGAAACACAAACAAAGTCAATGCCTAAATGCTCTGACACTATTTATTTAAATAATAATAAATAATAATAATTATAATGAATAAATAAATAATAAAAGAAGTATATTGTAGATAAGGGGTTGCAAGTAAACATGAGGTAGTGCAAGAGTAGTAAAATGAAAATAGGCCTAGAACCCAATCCAACTATACAAACCCTAAATCTAATTTATTAAATTAAATAAATAAAAATAAATTGAAAAAAAAATGAAGGAACCGGCCCCCTTTACACAATCTCCTCCATCTAATATTTTTTATAGAATTAATAACAACAAATAATAATACTCCCTCTGCTTCACAATGAATGTCGTTTTAACAAATAAAATTTATTTTAAAATAAATGTCATTCTCACTTTTCAATGTAGTAATGATTGCTATTTTTCTAATTCTATCCTTCAATTATTACTCTGCACACAACTTCCAATATATTTATAAGGTTAATTTAGTATAAGTACAATGGCACATGACAATAATATTATGTTCCTTAATCTATGTGCAAAAACCTTGAAGAGCAACCAATGAACTATGGATATTAGGCAGCTTCAATCAAAATAAATAAAGAGTTAAATATACTTTACCCCCTGCAATATAGGAGAGTTTTGATTTTCCCCTTTAAATTTTTTTTTAGATTAGTCCCCTGTAATTTTGGGTACCCCTAAGCATGTAAAAACCCGACGTGTAAATAAAAAAAAATTTACAAGGGGTAATTTGTACCCTTAGGGGACAAAAGACTTAGAATTTTTATATTTCAAGTGAGGAATACAAAATATTTTTTTATAGGGGATAAACCGAATCTCGCCTAAATTGCAATGGGATAACGCAAATTTAACCCATAAATAAAAAATAAGGAAAAGGAAGAGCATATTTAAAACGAGAAAAAAATGAATATGATAATGTCTTCTTCTCACTCAGTATCAAACTCTCTCTTTTATTTTTGTTCACTGAGTTTCCCAGATAAAAGTCAAACAGCATAAAAAATCCTCTATCTCTCTCTCACGATACCTCTCTCTGTCAAACAAGCCGAAATCAATCACATACAAACTGAAACTTCCAACAATAGAAAGAATTAATCAAACTCAAAGATAATGTTATTGGTCTGAGTAGGGTAGAGGTAGAGATTCGATCTCCAAGGGCACAGTAGTTTCCATGCCAGTGTGGCAGTGATATATTCAAGACTCTCATCGTGGCCAAATTTTGAGTGTGGTCGGTGGTGTCGTGCCGTGAATGTCGTGTAGATCTAAAACGATGGATTCAACGGTGGTTATAGTCGAACTCGTTTTTGGATTTCCCTTCATCTTTTTATTATGTTTCTTTATAGGTTGAATTTGTGGTGTTTTTTCTCTGTTTTTCTTTAACAGGATGATGGTTACTGTTGTTTTTTGTGTGGTGGTTGATTGTATTGTTTAAGAGGATGAGGGTGGTGTAAGATGGTGCAAGTTATAGTTGGGGAGAAAGAATGAAGGATGTTGTTATGTTTTAATGGAGAAAGTAGTGATAGTGGAGGAATATAGAGGTGAAAAGTGAATCATATGGTGAGGAATTGTTGTTGGATGGTTGGAGGTTTTGGTTACGGTTGTTTTGTTCGTTCAAGTTTGTGGTAAGGTGAGCGTGGGCCAAATTTATGAGGTGTTGGAATGGTGTTTGAAGGTGTTAGATAAAGGTGAAGACGTGATACTGGTGATGGTTCGGTTGGGTGTGAAGAAGAGGTGTAGTGGAGGTTGTTTTGGAGAAAATATAGGCATAAGGAGTGTATAAATAAAGATGTCGAATAATGGGTCAAAGAAGAAGGAGATTGTCTTCTCCCGTTTCCTTTTTTCTTTATTTTTTTTTTTTGCAGATTTTTATTGGAGAAGGTGCCTCAATTCTGCCACCTCTCTCCCTTATTGGATATATTTTCTCAAATACAACATCCCACTTATATACTCAAAATAAGGGCTTTTTCGTCCTAGTGAGAATCTCATTTTTCCCTAAATTTTTTATTGATGAAGACAAAATTAAGTATAAACTAAGTAAATATTATTTTTTTTATTTTTTTTCTAATTGAATTAAAATGATTAAAGGAGACCTAAATTAATCATTTAATATTATTGTTTCTATTTTAAAAAGTGAATTAAAACAATTTTTTGACATTTTTTAAATATTAAAAAACATAACAAAAACGATTCAAACAAATATTTTTATTATTGTCTAAAAAATAAAATACTCCGATAAAATATTTAAACAAAGACGTGTATGAAAGTTAATTTTTTTGTTGACTTTAGTAAAGGTGACCCTTTAATGAGGGATCCACAGATGAAATAAACAAGGAAACATCGTATAATGACTCAAATGTTTGAAATAAAATTACGTTACAACTGGATGTTCTAATTTTCCCATTATACATTGGAATACTTAGGCATAAGATTTTGAAATCTTGTCGAACACATTGATAAGAAACTAAAAGTTTCTCCTACTGTAAATATCTTTAATAAAAATAAATAAAACTGCAAACATTTTTTATGAAGCATTTAACTCTAGTTTATTAGGAGGTTCTTGTTGAGTACAACGGAGGCGAGGGATGCTAATATTCGCACAACGGTGTCTTGAATTCAATTTGGTTGCGAAGACCATTTCTTGTTTAGAAGAGTTTTATCGACATTTCCTTTTGTATAAAACCTTCATAACTCTGTAGTTATTTGGCATTAGTATGCTCAATTACTTTTTGCGCAGTCACAAATGAATATAGTTTTTGTTGTCTTTCCTGAGTGATATTAGATTCACAATTGGAGGGGAGAAACTTTAATAATAATTTATATTTTTATCTTTACATGATATTCAAAGGTGAACAATTCATAAATATTTTATTTGATTAATATTGAATAATTAAAAAAGTTATAACTTAACAGATAATGTTACAAAAAGTTGAATACAAATGATTCATATTATAATTTTATAAATTAAACTATTTATTAATAACAACTTTTAAATACATAAATAATTTATTAATAAATATTATATATATATATATATATATAAATTATAAAAAAACAAAAAATACAATTATTATAATTTAAATTAAATATAAAAATATAACAATAGTTTAAAGATGGAGAATAATAATAATAATAACTTGACCAAGTAATAAAAAAATAAAAATAAAAAGTTAAAAGAAGAAAAAAAATGAATAATTTTAAAATACTAAAGTAAAATTGAGAATATTTAAATTAAAAATTATAATTTTTAAATATCAAAACTCATATTCCCTCCCCTCCTCCAAATCCTCCAATTTGAGAATATAAAAAGTATTTTGGAGAGATTTTGCTCACCTCCCTTCCTCTTTTTTCCAAAAAAAAGAAGCAAATATATTTTATTAAAAATATTCTCTCTCTTCCCTTTTCCTTCAACTACACCGAACCAAACACACTCTAAGTCAAGATAAATAGATATTTGATCCATAAAGATACTTTTTGGATGGTTAGACTAATTTCTCAAAAATAGCTCTTACTATCTTAAGACATTGCAAGAATTACTCGATTCAATTAGAGGATATATTATAAGTAGCTAGATCAAATTAGACTAGCCAGCACTATTAAACCAAATATTATATTTAAGGAATTTAAGTATTTTCAAAAACTCTATCACATTCCTTATTTTAGGAAGTTTATCTATCAACTATTTCACTTGCAAACTGATAACCCTCATCCTATAACACCCATGAATGAAGTATCTTCACTAACAATTGACCCTATCAGACTATATATAACTATAAAAAACTATAGGGCCGGTCTTAGGTAAGAGGAATTAGGTTAGCAGTCAAGGGCCTCAAAAGTTGGGGATGAACTTTGTAAAGTAAATAGTAACATAATTACGTATATGTTAGGTTGAAATATTAATATATACTACATCTACATCGTCTCGAAGGAAGATTTTACTTTAAGATTGGGGTCACGTGTTTGAACTTTGACTCTGCATTTATATTGTATGTGTTTTATATTTATATATAATCATTTCATAATCGTTAATATAAAATTTAAATAATATTTATTTTTATAATTAAATATTTAAAAATTATTATATGACTAAATTATTTATTATGAAATTTTAATAATAGGATATAAGACATAATTATGTGTAGCTTTTTTACAAAGATATTTATTAAATTTTATAATTATTTATAATTAAGTTTTTTTATTATATAGATAATAAGTTAAATTAATAGATTTAAAATATCTTTGAACAATTTGAGTTAAGTTAGCCTAATCTAACCCAATATTTATAAAGTTTAAATCCATTGTAATAAAATTTTAAAGCTCATATTAGTGTCTCAAAACAAATTTACCACAAAATACCCAAAAACTCACACAAAAAATTAAATAAATAAAAGTAAAAAAGTGTACCTATCATAGAAGAAGAAACCTACATAACAATTAAATATAATAAAATAAATAAATACAAAATCCTTGATAAATTATCACAGAGATAATTGAAGAGGGATTATTGATCTTGGGTTTTTACATGTGAAGAAGACATGATGAAAAATCAATGTAAGTGAAAATTGAAGAAGAAATGTAGTGCATGTGTCTTTGCAAAATTTTAAAATTCCTAGAGAGATAATTAAATGAAAGGAAATAAGAAAAATATATTAAAGATATTTAGTTTAAAGTGATTATCCACCTAATCTTTAGTTAAATAAAAGACGGTTTTTATTAAGGACTAATTTTTAAAATTCGAATAGACACTCTAAATTTTTAAGATGAACTTGAATATGATAATCAAACTAATTTCATTACATTGATAACAATATAAAATTCACATCTTCTTCTTCGATATATTTTCATATTTTATTTGTCACACGATGAATAAGAAACTAATATAGTTTTATGCGAAAATCTTTTTTCTAGGATATTATTTTATTAACTTTTCATGTTTGATAAGGATATTTAAAAGGCTTGGACTTATATTGCTACCTTAATTGTCATCAATTAAATCAAGGTAAATAAAAATATACTATTTTGCAACCCGTGAGAATATAAATTGGCAGGGATCGTTTATTAACTATTAGCCTTTTGATTTAATTTTGTTGATTTTAATAAAAATATTATATTCTTAAATTTATGATAATTAATATGTACTATTAAATTATATAAATTGGCAAAAAAGTTAAATTGTATTTTTTTTAAATGTGACAATTTATAGTTTGAGTCTTATAGTATAATATAATGATTTAATCTTTGATCATGAATTGTTTTTTAGATGACATTGCAATTCTTTATAAGTCATTAAAGACTCAAAAAACTCTACAAAAAGATACAAAAGGATGCAAGTCTAACTCTTCGAGGTTAGTTGTAATTTGAATAACAATTTTTTGAACCTCCTATAATTTATTATATAATTGCACATATGGATAAATCTGTTTACAATATAAGTTTTTTTTAATTAAAGTTCTGCAATTATATAAAATTAATTATTGTTATTTTTCAGAATATACTGAAATTAAAATTCTATATTTAATTTCATAAATTGACTTTTTGTTATATACTCAAATAAATAAAGTTTAATCTTATGAGTATATTTGAAATCTTATTAATTTGAGAGTTTTATTCTAGATAATAACGCTTAATTTGAATAATTGTAATCTTACCTATTGTGGAACAATTATACAAATTTTCTCATTTTAAATAAAATATACTTTTTTTTAATTAGTATGATTGAAATTTACTTATCGTGGATACAATTGTACAAATTTTGTTTAGTCAAATAATTAAATTTATTTTAATCATAATAAATTTTATATTGATAATTGTTATATCCTATCGGAATGTTAATATTAATATAATTTATTTTTGTTCAATGTACTTGCGATTTTTGGTTTTGTAAGTTACGGTTCGAGTACCTTATTGATATTATAGAATTTTAGTGTCATAATATTTGTACATTGTTGTTATATTTTCTTCTAAAGACATGTAGTATTTTAATTTTATAAAATCCAATAATTTATTTTAAATATTTTTTATTAAAATAGATTTTAGTTTTCTATGCATTATGTAAGTGATGGATATACCCTATCGGCGTAACTGTACTTGACATGATCTTTGTGTGATAGAGAAATAGTTGGATATTTGTTTAAATATTTTTCAAATTTTGATTTAATAATTTAACTATTATCCTCTATCATGTGGGGGAATTTAACATGTCAATGGTATATAAATGAAAAAAGAAATTATATAATATTATTTTATAGACACTTATATTGAAGATATTATAGTGGTGAAAGCTTGGGTCTTGAGGATGCTCAAAATCTCAGGTTTAAATCTTGCAAGGCACAAATTGCTTATCAAAATAAAATTAATAAAAATTCAAGACTATTTATGTTTTATACTCATTAATAGTTAAAATAAAGTCTCATATTTTTCCGCTGCGTATAACGTAATATATTTCTTAAATGTGTGTAGTTATATTTGTAAGACTTGAGTTTTGAGTGAGCTATTAAAATAGTCCATATAATCCCATTTTGAAATTTAAATTATTAGGGATTTGATCACACTCATATAATATAATAATTTTGTTTTGTGAAAGATTATTTTTGTTTATGGAAATTCTTATAAGAATTTTATTTGTTATAAGGAGATTCAATTCTTATAAGAATTTTATTTGTTATAACGAGATTTTGCATTATAAATTGTAAGTAAAAATTAACAATCTTCTTAATTCTAAATGCAGAATATGAAGTTAACTATGAGAATCAAATTTAGATAAAAATTTGCCACTTATAAATATTGAGTTTCATATTGTTATTTTGCAACCACTTGTATTAATAAATATGTTATATTCCTATGCAAAATAAGTTGTTAAGTTTTTGAAATATTGATAAATTGTATAACCACGACAATTTTGCTATGGTAATTAAGTATTCCACTATTGAGTATTATATCATTAAAATATTTATATACTAGTAGGTTCTAATGAAAATCTTATTCTTTTTGTATGTGAGATTAGTGGAAGTCTGTACACAAAGTTATATATTTGTGAGCTCTAATAAAATCTCACTTTTGTTTATATATATGTGGGATAAATGATAGTGTGTACACTAAAATTTTAAATATGACAGGTGTAGCGGGGAAAATCTGATATCGAAGTCATGGGATTGACTCGAATCAATATTCCGTTTGAAATCGCCACCGCGCTTTATTTTTCAAAGGAAAAGGGAAAAGAACGAAAAACCCAAAGTTTTGTTTTTAAAACAAGAAAGAGATCTCAGGTACGGGTGTTGATTATATGAGGGGAAGGTTTTAAGCACCCCTCATATCTGTGGTACTCCACAGGAACCTTTTTGAAAATCTGTGTCGTGTGTGCTAAAAAGGGTTTGTTTTATTTTTAAAATAAGCTCGGCAAAGCATTTAGCTTTGGGCCTACATACCTCCTCGGTGCAATGGAGAAGTCAGAGCTAATGTAGTTCCGCTTTTTGGGAAAAAACGTTTTTTAAAACGAATAAACACTTTATCGTCGTTGGAGAGAAATACTCAGCCATTGATCTTGAGCATGAGAACAAATGAGTCCTTTGCATCGCTAATGAAAGAAGGGCTCCAACTCGGATAAAATCGACGAGTATGCCACTAGCTCTCTCACGCGGAAAAGATCTCATTATATCAATCAATTTCAAAATCGTGGGGTATAACCACTCGTTTCGACAATTAACAGTGTCTAAACTTTTTTTTTGAAGAAAAAGGCCACTAAGGGCAAAAGATATTTTTAAGAAAAAAAGGTTTTGAAAAGGTTTACAAACATAAGAAGGTTTTTGAAAAAGGGAGAAGATTTTGAAAATTTAAGAATGGGAGGAGATGAAGAGGCTATCCTATTGCGTAAAATAAAAGCTAAGGAAAAGAACGGTCTAACCGAAATAAGAAGCCAACACTTGACATTAAGAGTCAAGGTAGATTTCCCTTCCTTTGGACTTATCAATACCAAACCAAACGTTATCACTTGGGGATCCAGATGAACTTATTATCTTAGCACCACCTTGCATTAAGCACATTAAAATTCTGACGAAAATCGGGCAGAGTAACGGCTGTTTTCGGGTAAAATCCTTGTCTCAATGCCTTGGAATTAACCATCAAGGGCTTTCGAGGAAATACCTGCACATACAAACAGACAACAATCCAATGCCAGACAGACAGAATAATAGCAGAGTAATAACAGAATAAGAGTCCAGAGGCACTAGGTCCATAAGTCCGAATCTCCAAAATGATAGGGATAGTAACCAATAGTCCAAAAGAGAGCCTTAGGTGTTTTTTTAGATTTTTGTTATTTATTAGTGTTTTAGCATAAAAGTAAAGTATGGTCCAAGTGGACAAAAGGAAAATAGCGGAAGCATAAACATATGTCCAAGTGGACAAAGAGAAAATAGCGGAATTATAAACGTCCAAATGGACAAAGAGAAAATGGCGGAATGTAAATATGATGAAATAATAAAATAAAGCGAGAAATATAAAGAGCGGTATAATAAATGGCGGAAATTAAAGTTAGTGGTTAGATGTTAAAGATAACCATCTTGAAACTTGTCAAGTATGTTATCAAAGTTAGTAATGAAGATCGATGGTGAGTGAATGATGTACTCGGATTTAAATTCAATGGAGGTTTATCAGAAGCTTGATAAAAATCATAGCGACTACACGATAAATACCTCCACAAGTCTTAAATCACCGCATACAATTCTCTTCCATATTTGATCTTTTTATCGAGTCGGGACAAATGTAGGAGAATTCTCCATGTATCAAGATTATCAATCAAAAGAAATAAGAAGGAGAAGAAGAAATGATCTAGTCTTTATCAAGAATCCATAGAATTCTCAAGATATCAAGACCTTCATCGATCAAGAGAAAATAAGATGAAAAAGATAAGAATGAAAACAAATTGATCTAGTCTTTATCAAGAATCCATAGAATTCTCAAGATATTAAGACTTTCATCGATCAAAAGGAAATAAGATGAGAAGATAAGAATGAAAACAAATTGATCTAGTCTTCATCAAGAATCCATAGAATTCTCAAGATGTTAAGACTTTCATCGATCAAAAGAAAGATAAGATGAAAATAAGAATGAAAACAAATTGATCTAGTCTTTATCAAGAATCCATAGAATTCTCAAGATGTTAAGACTTTCATCGATCAAAAGAAAGATAAGATGAAAATAAGAATGAAAACACAAAAGATAATCAACTCACTCTATCATTAATATCATTCATCCATTTTGGTGGATTAGGTCATTTCAAACCTATCAACACCCTAGATTCAATGATATTAATGAAGTGTAGGAGAAAAAAAGGCAAAAAAGGCAAAAAAGGCAGGGGAAATCGATTTCATGCAGGGGAAATCGATTTCCATAGCGCAGTTTTCAAAAAAAAACAAGTTACGTTCAGCAGGAAATCGATTTCAGCCTTAAGGAAATCGATTTCCTCAGTGTAAATTTCAGCAAAACAGCATTTAAAGGCATGAAACTTGACTTGAACAAATATACAAACACCTTATGATCACACATCAACTTGAGCACGAATTTTTCATCAAATTACTATCAATTAGCACCAATATAGCATCAAAGATGCATCACACACAAGCACAAAAGAATCACATTATGATAGATGAAAAAGGATGATGAAAATTACCAAATCTTGAACAAAACTTAGATCTACTTCAAGAATCACCAACACAAATCTTGATCTCTCAACAATTGAAGAAAAAAGAGTGAAATGGATGGTGGCTTAGCTCAAAATTTGTGAGGTTCAAGATGTGACTCACAAATTTTATGAAGGAAAAAGAGCTTTGGTGAATTTGGTAAGGATGAGGAAAGAAATTGCAAGGGATTTGTTGGCTCTCAAAGCTTGAGAAATGAGAGAGTAGTGGGCTCTATTTATAGGATTTGAGCAAGAGTAGTGGTAGTTTGGTCTTTTTGCATTTGGTAATTAGCTTGTGTTTAATTGGTGATTAAAGTGGCAATTAAATGGTAAAAAGTGGTAAAATGGGGTTTAAGTGGGTTTAATGAAGAGAATTATTTTGATGAGGTGGAAAAATGGTAAAATGATAAAAAATGATCAAAGAAAAAGGTGCCAAAATGATGTCAAGCTTCCCTCCTTATATTTTTTGAATTTCGCCTGAAGGAAATCGATTTCCCCAGGAGTGAAATCGATTTCACTCTGTTCCAGAAGAGAATTTGGCGCAAAATACACTAGGGAAATCGATTTACCCAGGAGGGAAATCGATTTCATGCTGTCCAGAATGTGATTTTGTTGAAGATTGCTGCAGGGAAATCGATTTACCCAGTAGGGAAATCGATTTCATCAGTCAAGAATTTGAAAAATGCCTTGTTTGTTGCATGTCTTGGCTTGGTACCTACAAAACAAAAGCCTACAAAGAAACAAAGCAATGTTTTTGGTATTTGGATTAGTATAATATGCATACAAGGTAAACAATCATTGGTGCTTGATGATCCCTCTTATTGATGAGGTGAGTGCAACACCATAAACAAAACTTCCAGGTGAAGCTCTTGATTAGTGATTAGGATATGAATGATATAGGATCTTAGGGTCAAAAATTGGGGTATGACAGATGCCCCTATTTAAGTTTCTTCGATTTGGAGATACGATGATTGGAAATCTTCGTTTTGACAAAATCGAAGAGACTTAAATATATAAAACACAATTTTTGATCCTAAGATGCAATGCAATGTTTAATGAATGCATATGATGATAATAAAGCATGACAACACCGGGGAGTAAAAGGTACTCCACTGGGGAAAATAAATGTCTTGCTGGCAAATCTCCGCTGGGGAAGGCAAGACTTTGTTGGAGAGATGAAACTCTGGTGGAAAAAGAAACTTCTCTGGGGAAAACACTTCGCACCAGAGAGGTTAAAGCATCCTCTTTCACTGGGGATGGGAAAAGGAGAACATCCTCTTTCACTGGGGATGAGGAAGTATGCATCCTGAATCAGAATGCCAATCTTCCGTTGTCAGAAATCACACCATCGTACCACTGATGATATGAAAAGATGTACCGCCGTACCACTGACGATAACACATACCAACGTTCCACTGAAGGCATGAAAAAGATATACCACCGTACCACTGATGATATAAGAAGAGATATGATTCATCGACGTACCACTGACGATGAAAGAGATGTACCGCCGTACCACTGACGATAACACATACCAACGTTCCACTGAAGGCATGAAGAAGATATACCACCGTACCACTGATGATATAAGAAGAGATATGATTCATCGACGTACCACTGACGATGAAAGAGATGTACCGCCGTACCACTGACGATAACACATACCAACGTTCCACTGAAGGCATGAAGAAGATATACCACCGTACCACTGATGATATAATAAGAGATGAATCATCGACGTACCATTGACGATGAAAGAGATGTACCGCCGTACCACTGACGATGAAAGAGATGTACCGCCGTACCACTGACGATAACACATACCAACGTTCCACTGAAGGCATGAAGAAGATATAGCACCGTACCACTGATGATATAAGAAGAGATATGATTCATCGACGTACCACTGACGATGAAAGAGATGTACCGCCGTACCACTGACGATAACACATACCAACGTTCCACTGAAGGCATGAAGAAGTATATCATCGTACCACTGATGATATAAAAAGGGATAAATCATCGACGTACCACTGACGATGAAAGAGATGTACCGCCGTACCACTGACGATAACACATACCAACGTTCCACTGAAGGCATGAAGAGGTATATCACCGTACCACTGATGATATAAAAAGGGATAAATCATCGATGTACCGCCGTACCACTGACGATAACACATACCAACGTTCCACTGAAGGCATGAAGAGCTGCCCCTATGTACCAATGATGGTGAAGAGCAGTTAATAATACTTTTTCAATGATTTGAGGATGCATACATAAATGCCTAGTCTCAATATTCATCATCCAGTGACAAAATTTCAATCCATGACCAAAATGGAAAGAAGCTGCCAAAAAGACTGGACCATGTGAGGGAGAAACTCACTGGTCTTCTGTTCGTAGTCATCTGAACAGAAAAACTGAAACATATTATCCACCTAGAAACAAATTCAGTGGGGACTTTCAAGGAAGGTGAGTTTTTTCTACTTAAGACACTCTAAATGAAAGAGCAATCTGTTTGACAGTAAACTTCATGATAGCAAATGTGAAATGTATGACTGTTTTTTGATGTATGTTAATGATGCATATGCTGCCAAAACTTAGCACAAGAATTAACTCAAGCGACGGAGTTCGAAAGATAACATAATCAAGCATGTCTCAAGCTGAACATCAGAGCAAAAACTGCTATAACAATCTTTTGATGGCTTTAGAATAAATGCTGCCCAACATTAGGGAATATCGGAGCTAAGAGAACACAGTAGTTGAGTTCTAAATCATATTTGAACCAGGCCAAAGGTGCATTGAGTGGAACACACTCTTCTTCTTTTGCATTATGAATACATCAGCATATCCATTCCTTGTAATGTACTCATGAATCAAAGTAAAACTTCTTTTATAATTTTCAAAAGGATTTTGTTGAAATCAATTTTCTTTTTGTTTCAAAAATTACTATCAACAATAAATGACATTTTGAGAGATATGGAAGAAATGAGATTGCCAATAAAGGGTAAAGGCTCAAACTTTTTTAATAGAATGGTAGCCTGCAAAAGGCAAGACTCCATGGATTATTACAAAGTTTGGAAAGTGGTAATTTTGTGGAAAAGGTACATTGAAATGTAATGACCCCATCCTCTCTCTCAACTTGGAATTCCTGAGCAAAGGCTTCCGTTGAAAATGTGTTGAACTTCTTCATGATAAACAGATGACTACTGATGATCAAGTCTTGTCTGATGTAGTTACTTGCCATGAATCCCTAACTTTTGCCTGGACCGCCCTTTCGGGTTTTCAGTCCACCGGGTATTTTATTCTGTTTATGTCTCTAATTTTTGCCTGGACCTCCCTTTCGGGTTTTCAATCCACCGAGACGCTCTTTTTTGCCTAAGCCGCCCTTTCGGGTTTTCAACTTAGCGAGCTGTTCTTTTATTATTTTTAGGCAAAGTATTTCTTGACTACATCAGCATTCACGGGACGGGGGAGCTCCTCTCCATCCATAGTTGTAAGAATTAATGCACCGCCAGAGAAGGCTTTCTTAACAACATATGGTCCTTCAAAATTAGGAGTCCATTTACCCCTTGAATTGGAGGTAAAAGACAAGATTCTTTTGAGCACGAGGTCGCCTTCTCTGAATACACGAGGTCGAACCTTCTTATCGAACGCTTTCTTCATTCTTTTCTGGTACAACTGGCCATGGCATAAAGCCGTCATCCTTTTTTCTTCTATCAAATTCAATTGATCAAACCTGCTCTGACACCACTCAGCCTCAGATAACTTGGTTTCCATTAAAACTCTCAGTGATGGAATCTCAACCTCAATGGGGAGCACTGCTTCCATACCGTAAACCAGAGAAAAGGGGGTTGCCGCGGTTGAAGTACGAACAGATGTACGGTACCCATGCAAAGCAAATGGGAGCATCTCATGCCAGTCCTTGTACGTAACAACCATCTTTTGCACAATCTTCTTAATATTCTTATTTGCTGCTTCAACAGCTCCATTCATCTTTGGCCTATAAGGCGAAGAGTTGTGATGTTCAATTTTGAAACTTTCACACAATTCTCTCATCATGCTGTTGTTCAGATTTGAGCCATTATCAGTGATGATCTTGCTCGGTCCACCATATCTGCAAATGATGTTGTTCTTGATAAATCTAACCACAACTTGCTTTGTCACATTAGTATATGAAGCAGCTTCTACCCACTTGGTAAAGTAATCGATTGCTACCAGGATGAATCGATGTCCGTTCGAAGCCTTGGGTTCAATCATGCCAATCATATCAATACCCCACATAGAGAAAGGCCATGGGGAAGAAATAACATTGAGAAGTGTCGGAGGCACATGAATCTTGTCAGCATACACCTGACATTTGTGACACTTCTTTACAAATTTGTAGCAGTCAGATTCCATTGTCAGCCAATAGTAACCTGCTCTAAGCATCTTTTTAGCCATCGAATGCCCATTGGAATGAGTACCAAAAGATCCTTCATGGATTTCATGCATCAACATGTCTGCTTCGTGTCTATCCACGCATCTGAGCAAAACCATGTCATAATTCCTTTTATACAAAACATCAGCATTGATGAAGAAACTGCCAGCCAATCTCCTCAAAGTTTTCTTATCTTTATTTGATGCCCCAAGTGGGTACTCTTGGGTCTGAAGGAAGTGCTTAATATCGAAATACCAAGGCTTTTCATTTGTTGCTTCCTCAACTGCAAATACATGAGCAGGTCTATCAAGACGCCTGATTGTTATCCGAGGCTCCTCATTATGGAAATTCACTTTATACATGGAAGACAATGTGGCTAAAGCATCAGCCATCTGATTCTCATCTCGAGGGATGTGGTGGAATTCAACTTTGTTGAAGAATGTCAATAGTCTTCTGGCGTAATCTTTATAAGGAATTAAACCAGGATGACGAGTTTCCCATTCTCCTTTAATCTGATTAATCACAAGCGCAGAATCTCCATAAACATCAAGAATCTTAATTCTCAGATTGATGGCCTCTTCAAGTCCCATGATGCAAGCTTCATACTCAGCAATATTGTTTGTGCAGTCAAAACATATCCTTGCAGTGAAAGGTACATGTGATCCATGCGAAGTGATGATAATGGCGCCAACTCCATGGCCATGAACATTAGAAGCTCCATCAAAAATTAAACCCCACTTGGATTCAGGATCTGGCCCTTCTTCTGGCAATGGTTCATCCCAATCTTGAGATCTCAAATACATTATATCTTCATCTGGGAAGTCTATTCTGATAGATTGATGATCGTCAATTGATTGGTGAGCGAGGTACTCTGCCAACACACTTCCTTTCACAGCTTTCTGAGCTCGATATTCAATATCATATTTTGATAATAACATTTGCCAGCGAGCAATCCTTCCAGTTAATGCAGGTTTCTCAAATACATACTTAATTGGATCCATTTTGGAAATCAATAGGGTGGTGTGGTTCAACATATACTGTCTTAGTCGGCGAGCAGCCCACACCAAAGCACAGCAAGTTTTCTCAAGCAGCGAGTATCTTGTTTCGCACTCGGTAAACTTTTTGCTAAGGTAGTATATTGCATACTCTTTTCGACCAGACTCGTCATGCTGACCCAACACACATCCCATTGAATTTTCAAGTACTGTGAGGTACATAATCAAAGGCCTTCCCTCAGCCGGAGGGAGCAAAATGGGAGGTTCAAGCAGATATTCTTTGATGTTGTCAAAAGCTTTCTGACAATCCTCATTCCACACACATCCCTGATTTTTCTTTAACAACTTGAAGATTGGCTCACAGGTAGCAGTCATATTGGAAATGAACCTGGAGATATAATTCAAACGTCTGAGGAAACCTCTCACTTGTTTCTCAGTCTTAGGTGCTGGCATTTCCTGAATTGCTTTAACTTTATCAGGATCCACTTCAATTCCTCTCTGACTGACAACGAAACCCAATAATTTTCCAGAACGGACACCAAAAGTGCATTTGTTTGGATTTAAGCGGAGACGATACTTTCTCAAACGCTGAAACAACTTTAAAAGATCCTCCATATGCTCTTCCTCTGACTGGGACTTGGCAATCATATCATCCACATAAACCTCAATTTCTTTGTGCATCATATCATGGAAAAGAGTAGTCATGGCCCTCTGATATGTCGCACCAGCATTCTTTAACCCAAATGGCATCACTTTGTAACAGAATGTCCCCAAGGGTGTGATAAAGGTTGTCTTTTCCATGTCTTCAGGTGCCATCTTAATCTGGTTGTATCCTGAAAAACCATCCATAAAGGAGAAAACCTCAAACTTGGCCGTGCTATCTACCAACATATCAATGTGAGGTAGAGGAAAATCATCTTTCGGGGGTGCAGTTACGGTGCATAGATAAAAATCTATGCACCGTGCATAGAGAATTATTGACCATTGGATCATTAGATCAAATTATAATTATTAATCAATAGTCAATACTCATTACTCAATAGTCAATACTCATTACTCAATAGTCAATACTCAATACTCAATATTAGATTAAAAATATGATCCAATGGCTTAGATTGACTTATGCATGGTGCATAAGGAAAATCCTTATGCATATTAGCCAATGCCATCTTTCGGACTGGCTTTGTTCAAATCTCTATAATCCACACACATGCGAACTTTTCCGTCTTTCTTCGGAACAGGCACAATATTGGCAATCCATTGAGGATATACAGAAGTGACAAGGAAACCTGCGTCAATCTGCTTCAAGACCTCATTCTTAATCTTTTCTGCCATATCAGGATGACTCCTTCTTAACTTTTGCTTGACAGGAGGACATTCTGGTTTCAATGGCAAACGATGCTCCACAATATCTGTGTCCAACCCAGGCATATCTTGGTAGGACCACGCAAAAATGTCAACATACTCTTTAAGAAGCTCTACCATCCTCTTCTTAACATCTTGACCAAGCAGTGCCCCAATCTTGACTTCTTTCTTATCTTCTTCAGAACCCAAGTTGATGACTTCTAACGGCTCTTTATGTGGCTGAATGGTGTCTTCCTCGTGCTCAAGCAGTCGGGAAATCTCATCAGGAATACATTCATCACTCTCTTCTTCCGCCTCATACACAGGACACTCGAAGTTAGGAGAGGGCGCAGGGTCATTACTTTCAACGGTTTTATTGACTAATCTGCACAAATGATTATTATTTCAGGAAAAGGAAAGATATATGCAAACATGTAATCGTGCAGATTATGGAAAATGAAAACATTTTTTAAGGTTTTTTGTGTTACCACTTTCCAGAAAAAAAGCAAAAAAATAAAAAGCATGTATATGCAGAAACAAAATGACTTTTATTGATGATTTTAATGTTTAAAACAAACAGAAAACAGCCCCAACAGCTTCACTTTCATCTTGGACAGAATGAAAGGATTTTGAAAAACATAAAAGCAAATTACTTTGAGACATGAGTACACTCAGGAATGTCAATGGTGATCCAGTTCTTAATCATCTTTCCATGGGTCACAAAGTTTGGCACTTCTGGCTCTGATTCGCCTTCAACAATAGCGTCCACCTCTGGAAGAGTCGGATGTAGAAACCCAGCACTATGAAACATTTCTTGATAGGGACGAAAAGCAGATTCAGACTTCATCACAGACTTGTCTGAGGCAGAAAATCCCAGACCAGCTCTATTCTTGTTCTCTTGTAGACTCACCATTTGTCCCCAGACTCCTGAATGTCCATTCTGAACCACCAGCTGAGCGTCTTTGAAGGAGGCAATGGAAGCTTCATCCTTTTTGATTTCATCATTAACAGACAGGGCTTGGAATGCAGTTCCAATGACTACCTCATCAGCTTCTATGGTACGGAACGAAGAGAGATGACTAATCAGCAAAGCTTGTTCTCCATTCACAACAACCATCTTTCCATCTTTCACAAATTTCAACTTCTGGTGAAGAGTTGAAGTGACTCCCCCAGCCTCATGGATCCACGGGCGTCCCAATAAGCAACTGTATGCAGGGAAAATGTCCATCACTTGAAAAGTAATCTTGAAGACAAATGGTCCAACACCAATAGGAAAATCAACCTCTCCGACCACTGATTTCTTCGATCCATCAAAAGCCTTGACGATCACATTGCTAAGTCTCATTGGTGTGCCACCATAAGACATCTTAGCAAGAGTGGATTTTGGCATGACATTCAGAGATGATCCAGTATCGATCAACACATTGGACATTGAGTCCTCTTTGCAACTGACAGAGATGTGCAAAGCCAAATTATGATTTCTTCCTTCCTCAGGCAAATCTTCATCACTAAAGCTCAGATTGTTACATGCAGTGATATTACTCACAACCCCATTAAACTGATCCAGCATCACATCATGATCCACAAAGGCTTGATCGAGTATTTTCATCAAAGAATCCCTATGAGCAGGAGAACTCGTCAGCAGCTCCATTATAGAGATCTTGTACGGAGTACGATGCAACTGATCCACAATCTTATAATCACTCATCTTAATAAGCTTCAAAATCTCATCCATTTCCTTTCCTGAAGATGACTCAGCATTCACTTTTATCGCATCATTATTGTTCACAGGCACTTGAGTTGAATTCCTCTGGACATCCACAACTGTTTGGGGCTGAGTAAAAACTCGTCCGCTTCTAGTCACTCTACTAACATCTGCTATATTCTCGACAGAAGACAGAGGCTTAATCTCAACTTCTTTTCCAGCTTCCATCATAGTGGCATTGTATCTGTAAGGTACAGCCTTATCAGAGCTATAAGGTACAGATCCAGGCAAACATATCACAAGAGGTTCCACAGCAGCTTTGCCATAATAACCAATCTCTACACATTCCGGGATTTCAAAGCATGGTTCAATCACATTGACATCATCTTCATCTCTATCCCTCAGAATCTCAATGAGCCTTTGATCTATCATCTCTTGTAAATCTCTTCTCACAATGTAACATCCTCGAGGATTGACTGAACAAATCCTACAAGCAGCATGATTATGCTCATAATGACTGTACTCACACAGAGTGGCATGCATCTCTACCAACGATCCTCTGATGTGTTCTACACGATAAATCTTATACTTCCCAGGGCATCCATGCACCATATTCACAGCAGACGCTTCATGAGTCGGCAATGGATTGTTCTTCATATTTGGACCAATATCACGGAAAGAAAGCATACCAGAACGAACCAATATCTGGACTTCATTCTTCAGGGCCCAACAATTCTCTAAGTCATTCCCAGGAGCATTCTGATGATAAGCACAAGTGGCATCAGCCTTATACCACCAAGGGAGTTTCTCTGGAACAGGAGGTGGTGACCTTGGTTGAACCAACTTCTTATGAATTAGAGCAGGATACAGTTCAGTGTACGTCATAGGGATAGGATCAACATTAACCCGAGGATACGGATTTCGCCTTGCTGGTTGTTGATTAACAGGAGCTACAGGCACTGAATTCACGACAGGAGTTACTGACGCCACTTGTTGAGATTGATTTCTAAATCGACTGTTCCTCCCATGAGAAACAGCATTAGCATCCGATTCTTTCTTCTTCTGGAATGAAGAACCAAACTTCTTTGCACCACCAGACGAATTGTCATTTCGAACCAAACGACCTTCTCGCACAGCTTCTTCCAATCTGACACCCATACCCACCATTTCGGTGAAGTCTACAGGAGCACTTGCAATCATCTTTTCATAGTAAAACGGACCAAGAGTCTTCAGAAAAATCTTAGTCATCTCTTTTTCTTCCATCGGAGGAATCACTTGGGCGGCAACCTCACGCCATCTCTGAGCATACTCCTTGAAGGATTCTTTCTCTTTCTGCATCATAGCTCGCAATTGATCTCTATCGGGAGCCATGTCCACATTATACTTGTATTGTTTCACGAACGCTTCAGCTAAGTCATTGAAAGTGCGAATATGGGTGCTATCAAGGCCCATATACCACTTAGAAGCAGCTCCAGTCAAACTGTCTTGGAAATAGTGAATCAACAGACGTTGATCATCAGTGTGAGTAGACATCTTTCTCATATACATCACCAAGTGTGCCTGAGGACAGGAATTTCCCTTATACTTCTCAAATTCAGGCAGTTTGAACTTAGCAGGTACTTTCACATTGGGAACAAGGCAAAGATCATGCACATTCTTTCCAAACAGTTCTTTCCCACGCAAGGCTTTCATCTCTTTCTGCAATTCTTCAAACTGATCTTGGAAACCATCCATTCTGTCATGAATTTCACTTGGAGCAGCATCATAAATGGGCTCTGGGACAAAAGGACCAGTATGAACAATAGGAGATGTGTTGACCATAACAGGAGTCAACGGACGAGTCATCTCAGGAACAGACAAATAACCTTCAGGCATGCCCCAGGGATATCCATTAGGCATACGTTGCTAAGTAGCACCAACAGGAACAGCAGGAATTGTTGTAGCAGCAATTTCAGAAATCACAGTGGTCTGACCCTGAGCTTGGGCATTGGGAGGAGGAATCTGATTCTGATTCTGAGCAGCCATCAATGTCTCAACCAGAGCAGTGAGACGATCCACACCAGATCTCAAAGTAACAACCTCTTCACGTAGCTCACGATTCTCTTGTTCAAGACCTTCCATCTTCTTCTTGCAGTTAGCTCGAGTGTTATACCGGTGAGACAGCTTGATTCTGTATGAAGAACACTGAATAAGACCTCGGGAATACTCTCGGAAGCAAGACCAAAATGCAGAATGATGCATGAAATGCAATGCAAATGTTTTTTATTTTTATTGGTTTTCAAGGAACTTTAAGACATTAATTGTAAACATTAGCAAAAAACATCATAAAACATAACAATATTCTTTCATTAGTAATGGAAAAGCATACAAAAGGATTTAAAGATCCAAAATTACAAAACAAAGGAAAAGCTAAAAACTAGAAGGGAACACTTCTGATGAAGATCCAACTCCTCTCAGCAGCTTCCTACGGACTTTCTCCAATTCATCTTCATAAGAGGCCTTCAAATGAGCATTCTCGACCATCAGCTTATCAGCAACCTCTTTCCATGCCACTGAATCTTCTTGTTGTCTCTTTCGCTTTTCACCATGTTGTTGAAGTAACTCTTCTTGATGACGAATCTGATCATCCTTTTCCATCAACCAACCATCTTGGATATCAAGCATTTCATCCTTTTCTTTCAAGTGTATCTTCAACTCTTTGTTCTCAAACTCCAAAGCATCTCTTTCCGCTCTCAACTTAGCCACGAGCTCTAGATGTTCTTCACTACCTTCAACAGGAGTAGTGGAAGACAATGGTGGAGTAACGAGTAGAGAAGGCTCCTCGAGTAAATAAGGCATCTGAAAAGTATGAGCTCTAGCTTGAACCCAATCAGTGTAGTTTTTTAGAGCAACACATTGTTTCATTCCCAAATGTCTCTTCCTATCAACATGGTGCCAAGCACGCACAAACCGATTTCTCATATCCGAACTTCCATCTTGATTAAGATAAAAGATCCCTGACACTAGAATATTAGCGGGTCTCTCCTTCATGGGATAGCAAAATTGACGCCTTGCAAGAATGGGGTTGTAGGTAATTCCTCCTTGTATACCAAGAAGAGGTACATTAGGGAATTCTCCACAACTATCAATAATCTCACCAATGTCATAAGCAGGATTGTACCAATGGATATTCCCATTAGTAAGAGGCATGATCTTCTGAGACCATGAGAGACCATCAGGATTGTTCAAGAAACTCTTAGCTTGAGGTAAGTGCGAAATAAACCACTTATAGAGCAACGGAGTGCAACAGTTGATAAGTCCACCTTTCTTATCATTCCTATGGTGAATGGAATGATAAGTATCCCCAAGCAAAGTAGGCACAGGATTCCCAATCATGAACATCCGAATAGCATTAACATCAACAAAGTTGTCAATGTTGGGAAAGAGTATCAAACCATAGATGAGCAAGGCCAGAAATGTCTCAAAAGCAATCATACTTCCTTTACTAGCCAACATAGAAGCCTTTCCAATCAAGAACTTGGAAGTCAGCCCCCAAATTCCTCCTTTTTTAGTCATGTTTGCTTTCACATCTGATATTTTCAAATGAAGAAGCTCTGCTATCTCATCAACCTGAGGCTCTTTCTCCAGACCACTAAACGGTATATCATTCGTAACTGGCAAACCAATCCAATAAGAATACTCCTCCAAAGTGGGCATAAGCTGATAATCGGGAAAGGTGAAACAATGATAAATCGGGTCATAAAACTGCACAAGAGTCTCAAGAATCCCCTTTTCCACTTTGGTCTTCAAGATAGAGATCAATTTCCCATAACGGCTTTTAAAGTTGTCAAGATTAGGAACCAAAGTTGCTAGCTCTTTCAATTCCTTTGCACTTGAATTCCGGAAAGTGTACTTCTTGATGCTTCTCTTTTGATCCATGGTACCTGTGATGTTTACAAAAAATGTCTCTAAGTTCCTTGAAAACCATTTGTGAATGTCATTTTTATGAATGCATGAATGCATGGTTTATGCATCAATCACAATCAAGAGCCACAAGATCACATCAAATCACACAAAATCACACAGTCCAGGTTCTTAGGTTCGACGTCACGAGCATGGAGCCATGGGTCTACCCATCCCACAAGGTGTGTTCTAGGGAATTTTGTACCTGCCAATCGGGTTCTACAAAGGTTCCCAGAGTTTTCAATCTTCTATCGGATATTACCGGCACGCACAATTGCTCATGGGCGCCAATAATATGCCTAAAAAGACCTCGTCTGAGCGTAGTATCGCATGACAACAAGCTCAAATTGGTACTTGATCTTGTTTCTGCACTACATCCTAAAAAGGCTTAGATTGGTTAAGAAGGTTCTAGGCCATTCAGCTTCTACGGACACTCACTATTGAAAGTAATAGCGATATCACGATGGTTCGTAACAACCTCTACTACCTTCCATGAGGCCTCCACTGATTGGGGTTCCACCATATGACGCTCATGGTAAGGATTGCTCCTGACATGCGACTATTGGTCTTACCACCTCCTATCTCAAGTTACTCACCAAAGTTCGGGTTAGAACTTTATCTCATCACAGAGGAACCATCGAGCACCAAAAAGAAAAAAAAGAAAATAAACAAACAAAGCACACAACAATATATACAGATAAAAACACACAGATAACAAAAATAGGCTTAACACACTTAAAACTGGGTCCCCAATGAAGTCGCCATTTTTCGGTAGCGGGGAAAATCTGATATCGAAGCCATGGGATTGACTCGAATCAATATTCCGTTTGAAATCGCCACCGCGTGTCATACCCCAAAATTTTCCCGATCAAATTTGCGTCTTTCAGTTCATCAGAATCCAAAATTAAGAGTCATGGGGTTTGACATTTCTATTGTCAAACCCGCTCTCATATAAATTCGGTGAAAGGGTAAAATGGTGAAACTTAAGTTTCGAAAAGACATGTGACCCACGATTTAAATTCGAGTATACTTGCGATTTATTAAAAAAAAAAAAGAACCTTAGGGTCCATTCCATGGCTTCATAATATCTTTTGTTTATTTATTTTGGTTTTTTGTTCATTTAATTACCAAATAAATAATACATAATATTTTTTGTTTATTTATTTAGGTTTTTATTCATTTAATTACCAAATAAATAAGAAAAATAAATAATAAAAAAAAGGAAAATCAAATTGGTCTAAATTGTGGAAGTTACCATTCACGTTCATGATCTCCAATATCAGACCAAAACTCTAGCCAATCTTGACCAAAAAGGAAAATTATCATGTAAATTGCAAATCAAATCCCCTTGTTAATTTCAAAGATTCACTTCAATTTGGGCTAACCTAAATTATTATGATATATATACGCAAGGGTTACAGAGGCAGAGTGGGGAGATGGATAAGGTTTTGCAGCCAAGAACACCCTAAGAACTTCAAAAAAAACTCAAGAACACTCAAACTCGGATTCAATTTATCAGGAGGATTTAAGCCAAACAAAGGGTCTCAACTGGTTCCCAGGAACTTTCTGAAGCTATTACGATCATTGCTCTCAACCGAAGCACTCAGAACCGATTCCCATAACTCACGGTTTTAGCGTTTTATTCTTGACTTCGATCTCATATATTTACGCCGTTTTAATTGCATTCAATCATGTATTCAGGTTTGTCAGGGTGTTTCGATGGTGTCCGGTTGGTTTGATTGGAGTTTAGGTGCGGTATTAATCAGACACCATAGCTAGGGTTCTAAGTTCACAAATTAGGGGATTTTGATTAGAGTCCGAATTATCCCGAATTGATGATTCCATCATGCTTAGGAGATGATGATTATATGATCTGGGTTGTCGTTTGGAGTTTACCGATGCTGTTTCGCCGGATTCGGAGAGGGAGGCTTACGGCTACGGAGGAAAAGCGTGGCCAAAGATGTTCCATTGTTGCAGAATTCACGATGAAGAAGAAGCCAAGGCGCGGGGAAGGTTCTGTTTTAAAATTTTTTATTCGATTGCATTGCTTACATTATTTCTTGCGCGCGTGTCATTATCAGCAGAGCGAGCGTAGCCCAGCGGAGGAACGTATGCGTAAAGACTTTGGTCACGCAAGACATGGGTTCGATCCTGGCCGACGACGTCTACGTTTTATTTTTCAAATCATTTGTTCCTTTGCTATCATAGATCCAGCGTGACCTGTCTGGGGGTGCTCACGATGCACCCTCGTATCACAGCCATCAGATCTCACAGAGAACTAATCCAACGCCCAGAAAGATGCAAGCACACCATGAACACTCAAGAGCCAACAACACAGGATTGCAGTCCAGGTTCTATATAATTTTTATTTTACTTATTCATTTGTTTTATTTATTAATTGTTTAGATTAGAATATTAATTATTTAATTTAATTAAGTTTGTTTAATTAGGATTAGGATTTAAATTAGGGTTAGAATTAGGATTAGGTTTAGGATTTTTCCCGAGTCTTTCGATTATTCGATTTAATCTATTTAATTATAAAATCACAACAACCCTAGGAAAGCTTATTAATGCATTAGGGTTTATCTAATCCCATTGAACACTTGGCTAAGGTTTTAGGATTCAATTTATTATTCGTTCCGACTAAATTTATTGGTCGCGATGATTAATAATCGATTAATTTAATTAATCAAATCCTATAAATTAAAATTCAAATAAATTTATTTTGCTAAATGGTTTTAACCATCTTATTGGTTATGATGATTAGCATATTTCCCCTTATCAATTCGTTATTATTTGTAATCGAAACTATCGATTATGAGGGGTAACGATAAATTAATAAATTAATAATTAAAATACTTCAATTTGCTAAAAGTGATAATCGAATCAATCGATTAGAATTGCCAGCAATCCTTTACTAATCTGTTAACTATGGTGATCGAATCTATTGATCATTGCGGTTAATAGTGCCATATTAAATCAGGGTTGTACGCCCAAATCTTAAAACACTAAACCACGATACCACAGATTTTCATCTCTTCAATTCTGCGATGTTCAAACTACGATAAGGTAATTCAAAATACCTTCGAACTTCGCATTTCAAATCAAATTCAAATACAATCAATTCAATTCTAAGGCGTACAATCCAGTGCCCCGAACTACGTAGACTCTGATCCTCCCTAAGGAGGTACGTAGGCACTTGGCAACAAGGCGAGTCCCCCTCTTCAAAATCTCAATCATGTCATTAAAATTCTATTTGCCACATTTCTTTACAAATCCTGCCATGCAACCCCAATCTTTGAACATTAGCCTTTAGGAAAGGGCTGAGGGTGCCTAACACCTTCCCTCAGCCTGATTATAATAACTTACCCTCAATCTCTTATCTGCGTAGGGTTTCCTATTCGCCCTTCAGAATAGGTGGCGACTCGAAAGCTGAAATTTTTAGGCAGGTTGCTACACCGCGCTTTATTTTTCAAAGGAAAAGGGAAAAGAACGAAAAACCCAAAGTTTTGTTTTTAAAACAAGAAAGAGATCTCAGGTACGGGTGTTGATTATATGAGGGGAAGGTTTTAAGCACCCCTCATATCTGTGGTACTCCAAAGGAACCTTTTTGAAAATCTGTGTCGTGTGTGCTAAAAAGGGTTTGTTTTATTTTTAAAATAAGCTCGGCAAAGCATTTAGCTTTGGGCCTACATACCTCCTCGGTGCAATGGAGAAGTCAGAGCTAATGTAGTTCCGCTTTTTGGGAAAAAACGTTTTTTAAAACGAATAAACACTTTATCGTCGTTGGAGAGAAATACTCAGCCATTGATCTTGAGCATGAGAACAAATGAGTTCTTTGCATCGCTAATGAAAGAAGGGCTCCAAATCGGATAAAATCGACGAGTATGCCACTAGCTCTCTCACGCGGAAAAGATCTCATTATATCAATCAATTTCAAAATCGTGGGGTATAACCATTCGTTTCGACAATTAACAGTGTCTAAACTTTTTTTTTGAAGAAAAAGGCCACTAAGGGCAAAAGATATTTTTAAGAAAAAAAGGTTTTGAAAAGGTTTACAAACATAAGAAGGTCTTTGAAAAAGGGAGAAGATTTTGAAAATTTAAGAATGGGAGGAGATGAAGAGGCTATCCTATTGCGTAAAATAAAAGCTAAGGAAAAGAACGGTCTAACCGAAATAAGAAGCCAACACTTGACATTAAGAGTCAAGGTAGATTTCCCTTCCTTTGGACTTATCAATACCAAACCAAACGTTATCACTTGGGGATCCAGATGAACTTATTATCTTAGCACCACCTTGCATTAAGCACATTAAAATTCTGACGAAAATCAGGCAGAGTAACGGTTGTTTTCGGGTAAAATCCTTGTCTCAATGCCTTGGAATTAACCATCAAGGGCTTTCGAGGAAATACCTGCACATACAAACAGACAACAATCCAATGCCAGACAGACAGAATAACAGCAGAGTAATAACAGAATAAGAGTCCAGAGGCACTAGGTCCATAAGTCCGAATCTCCAAAATGCTAGGGATAGTAACCAATAGTCCAAAAGAGAGCCTTAGGTGTTTTTTTAGATTTTTGTTATTTATTAGTGTTTTAGCATAAAAGTAAAGTATGGTCAAAGTGGACAAAAGGAAAATAGCGGAAGCATAAACATATGTCCAAGTGGACAAAGAGAAAATAGCGGAATTATAAACGTCCAAATGGACAAAGAGAAAATGGCGGAATGTAAATATGATGAAATGATAAAATAAAGCGAGAAATATAAAGAGCGGTATAATAAATGGCAGAAATTAAAGTTAGTGGTTAGATGTTAAAGATAACCATCTTGAAACTTGTCAAGTATGTTATCAAAGTTAGTAATGAAGATCGATGGTGAGTGAATGATGTACTCGGATTTAAATTCAATGGAGGTTTATCAGAAGCTTGATAAAAATCATAGCGACTACACGATAAATACCTCCACAAGTCTTAAATCACCGCATACAATTCTCTTCCATATTTGATCTTTTTATCGAGTCGGGACAAATGTAGGAGAATTCTCCATGTATCAAGATTATCAATCAAAAGAAATAAGAAGGAGAAGAAGAAATGATCTAGTCTTTATCAAGAATCCATAGAATTCTCAAGATATCAAGACCTTCATCGATCAAGAGAAAATAAGATGAAAAAGATAAGAATGAAAACAAATTGATCTAGTCTTTATCAAGAATCCATAGAATTCTCAAGATATTAAGATTTTCATCGATCAAAAGGAAATAAGATGAGAAGATAAGAATGAAAACAAATTGATCTAGTCTTCATCAAGAATCCATAGAATTCTCAAGATGTTAAGACTTTCATCGATCAAAAGAAAGATAAGATGAAAATAAGAATGAAAACAAATTGATCTAGTCTTTATCAAGAATCCATAGAATTCTCAAGATGTTAAGACTTTCATCGATCAAAAGAAAGATAATATGAAAATAAGAATGAAAACACAAAAGATAATCAACTCACTCTATCATTAATATCATTCATCCATTTTGGTGGATTAGGTCATTTCAAACCTATCAACACCCTAGATCCAATGATATTAATGAAGTGTAGGAAGAAGGAAGCCAAAACAAGCACAAAAAAGGCAAAAAACCACATTCTGCCTGCTGGAAATCGATTTCATGCAGAGGAAATCAATTTCCATAGTGCAGTTTTCAAAAAAACAAGTTACGTTCAGCAGGAAATCGATTTCAGCCTTAAGGAAATCGATTTCCTCAGTGTAAATTTCAGCAAAACAGCATTTAAAGGCATGAAACTTGACTTGAACAAATATTCAAACACCTTATGATCACACATCAACTTGAGCACGAATTTTTCATCAAATTACTATCAATTAGCACCAATATAGCATCAAAGATGCATCACACACAAGCACAAAAGAATCACATTATGATAGATGAAAAAGGATGATGAAAATTACCAAATCTTGAACAAAACTTAGATCTACTTCAAGAATCACCAACACAAATCTTGATCTCTCAACAATTGAAGAAAAAAGAGTGAAATGGATGGTGGCTTAGCTCAAAATTTGTGAGGTTCAAGATGTGACTCACAAATTTTATGAAGGAAAAAGAGCTTTGGTGAATTTGGTAAGGATGAGGAGAGAAATTGCAAGGGATTTGTTGGCTCTCAAAGCTTGAGAAATGAGAGAGTAGTGGGTTCTATTTATAGGATTTGAGCAAGAGTAGTGGTATTTTGGTCTTTTTGCATTTGGTAATTAGCTTGTGTTTAATTGGTGATTAAAGTGGCAATTAAATGGTAAAAAGTGGTAAAATGGGGTTTAAGTGGGTTTAATGAAGAGAATTATTTTGATGAGGTGGAAAAATGGTAAAATGATAAAAAATGATCAAAGAAAAAGGTGCCAAAATGATGTCAAGCTTCCCTCCTTATATTTTTTGAATTTCGCCTGAAGGAAATCGATTTCCCCAGGAGTGAAATCGATTTCACTCTGTTCTAGAAGAGAATTTGGCGCAAAATACACTAGGGAAATCGATTTACCCAGGAGGGAAATCGATTTCATGCTGTCCAGAATGTGATTTTGTTGAAGATTGCTGCAGGGAAATCGATTTACCCAGTAGGGAAATCGATTTCATCAGTCAAGAATTTGAAAAATGCCTTGTTTGTTGCATGTCTTGGCTTGGTACCTACAAAACAAAAGCCTACAAAGAAACAAAGCAATGTTTTTGGTATTTGGGTTAGTATAATATGCATACAAGGTAAACAATCATTGGTGCTTGATGATCCCTCTTATTGATGAGGTGAGTGCAACACCATAAACAAAACTTCCAGGTGAAGCTCTTGATTAGTGATTGGGATATGAATGATATAGGATCTTAGGGTAAAAAATTGGGGTATGACAACAGGATAAATGAGAGTGTGTACACTAAAATTTTAAATATGCCATATTTTCTTGTGCACAAAATAAAATATGACATATCTTGAAAGACTTTGATATATATATATATATATATATATATATATATATATATATATATATATATATATATATATATATATATATATATATAATATCAAGTGAGAGCATTTTATAATGAGAGATGAGCGCAATAAATATCAACTATTGATTTTATTAAGAGAGAGAAATTAATAGCCACATTAATGTATTAACATTCTCTCTCTTGATGAATCTAATGGTTGATATTTGTGCCTTTTTGTATATAACGGCTTCTTTGTTGAAATAAAGAGAAAAGAAGACGCTTTTTTTTGGAAAAGTAGGTATAGACAACAATTTTTTTACGCAAAAGCGTTGCCTTATGTATATTTTAGGTAGCGCTTTTTTTGAAAAGCGCTTTCTAAAATAGGTATGTAGCAGCGCTTTTTTCTGGAAAAGCGCTTTCTAAAGTAGGTCTTTAGCAGCGTTTTGCCTAGCATTGTATGCTTTCTGTTGGCATCTTTAGGCAGCACTTTTTCAGAAAAACGCTTTCTGTTGTCTCCCTTTAGACAACGCTTTTAAAAGCGCTTTCTAATGTATTTTTAAGGCATCTTTAGACAGCGCTTCCAGGAAAAAGCGCTTTCTTTTGTGTACTATGGGTAGTGCTTTTCCTAAAAAGCGCTTTCTTTGATTCACGTAAAAAATGACATTTTAAGCATTTTTTATGCGCTGCGTATTCTTTCTTTTTTAGAAAGCTTATTTTTTAGAATAATCCCATAAACTTGTACTTCAAGCCTTATATTTTAACGAGTCTTTATTTCAACAAAGAATCTGTTATATACAAAAAAGGCATTAGATACCATTATAATACCATTATATACCATTACTAGTCAGAGACCCGTGCTGTCGCCCGGGTGTATTATTTGTGGTGGTGTATTTTATGAACGATATGAAAAATGTGAAGTAAAGAAGTTTGACC
The DNA here is from genome assembly GCF_029867415.1 of Vicia villosa. Taxonomy (NCBI): domain Eukaryota; kingdom Viridiplantae; phylum Streptophyta; class Magnoliopsida; order Fabales; family Fabaceae; genus Vicia; species Vicia villosa. The sequence goes on from NC_081183.1 coordinate 126,339,184, forward strand.
AAATTGTATTTATAAAATGAAAATTAACCATTTAAAAATTTATTTAACTAATAAGATATTAGTAGTATGTAAATTTGGTTCTAAGTTAAAATAATGATCCACAAAAAAACTTAGGTTCTAAGTTAAAACAATTGACATTTGAAAATAAGAATTTTATTTTCAAATAAAGTTAATAATTTGATAGTGACCCGTAAGATAAAAAATTAGTTGTTTGAATGACTATGTAGTATTATTCAATATGATAAAATACTCTTTTAATGATAATAAATAAAATATATGATAAAAAATATTGAATTATTACATTTTAAAATAAACTAAGAGAAAATAGGGAAATGGTGGGAATATAATGAAGTAAGAGAGAGAGAATTGAGAAAAGTGAGAATGGATGGTAGAAGTTTTGGTAGTGCCAAGTGTCCAATACTGATTGGAAAATAGAAAAGTGGTAGGGTGATTTTGTTAGTTACCATTTTGTCTAATTTTTAGTGCAAAATTTTTATTAGGAAAGGACAATAATGGAAGTTTGGTCAATCTTTCAGTAAAGAATAGATAAAAATAGATAAAAGAAGGCATTTGCACAAGATCTTATTCTTTTGTTGTTTGTGAAATTCGAGTGTGTTGATAGTGTAAGCATGTAATATATCATGTAATAGTAACAAACGTTTTTTAAATATCGACATATTTTTTACATTTTATGTTAATCATATAATATTAACATATATTTTGAATTATATATATTATAAAATATTAATCGTGAACTAAAAATATATATATATATGCTTTTGATTTATTACAAGACATTATTATCCATAGAACCAACAAAATGAAAATAAACATTGGTGTAAATTGTATGCCCATTATTGTTCTTTTAATGAATAGGCCCAACTCCATTAAATAGAAACTCAAACCCTAATGGCGAAGTTCTTCCTAGCTGCCACCCTCATCATCTTCTCTTCATCCACTGATAACTCTCTTTGCTTTTTGTTGTCTTGAAGCACACGATCACTCTTGATATATTTGATTCTACATAACCAAAAGAGGAAAAAGACCATTAGTAAACCTGCAAAATGAAGAAAGGTTATGATCTTTCTAAAGAACATTTTAGGAATATGCTATTTGATTATACATAACCAACAAAAGCCTTCATAAAACAAAGTTATCAGGACAAATCTAATGAAAACGATAAAGCTGTCAGAGTTTGACTAAAAAATCCAAAAACCTTAGCTTGCTTCTGTTGAAAAGCCTAATGAAAAGACTAAACAAAAGCTTCAACTTTGACAAATCAAAATTTATACTAAGTGTTTGAACCTGGTGAAAAGCCGAAGATTTGAAATTATTGAGTAGAGTGTTTGAAAGTAGTGGAAGTAGATTTCTACAAAGTGGTATGAAGCAACAAAACAACAACTTTAACAAATTTAACAAAACCAGGCCGGGAAGTTGAAAGGATGCAGCCCGAAAAACATGAAAAGCATAAAATATCTATAAAGTTGTATCAAGTAAAAAAAACAACTTTAACAACATTAACATAAGGCAGGCCGAGAAGTTGAAAGATTGCAGCAGGAAAAATATTAAAATCAGAAGATGTATCAAGCATAAAACTACAACTTTAACAAAACACTTGGTGGTAGAAGATGAAAGTATTACAACAAGTTACGTGGTTGTGGGATGAAAATTGTTGTGTTGAGAAGATGTCTAGAATAGAAAGGGTTCACAAAGGGAGAGCAAGAGTATGGGAGAGATAATGTTACACGTTTGGCCTCTTAGATATGTGTTTCGTGTATTGGAATGTGTAAGGGTAGTGTGGAGGGAGAAGAGAAATTTCGTTTGGTCCAATAAGAGTTAAACAGGTGTCATGTGCATAGAGCCAAGTGCTGTATTTGATGGGTGAATTTGTTAATTACGTAAATATCCAAATTCAAGTGCAAATTTATCTGGATGAAAGGGTATTTTAGAGAGTTTGGTCAATTGATTAGTAAATGATAGATAGTAGATAATCCAAAATATATACACTATTATAATTCAATTCACATGTTTGCAACAGAACCAAACTCAACCCTAACAATAACAAAGTCATCCCTACCAATAACAAAATCAGCCCTAACAATAACTAAATAAGCCTTAACAAAATCATCTCGAAATCGCCAAAATCCGACGAGCGGACAGCCCTGGTCCTGCAAGGTATGAACAGAACAACATGGTCAATTAAACTAAGTTGGCTCTAACACAATTAAAGGTCATGCAAGGTATGAACAGAACAACACGGTCAATTAAGCTAACTTGGTTCCAACACAATTAAACCTAATTTTTCATAACACTTTTCAACTTCCAATACCTTATATGATTCTTTTCTCAATAAAGTATTCACACAATTCCTCCTTAATTTCTTCCAATTAATTTTTCGTGTAATGAGCACACTTGTATTCATCAAAGTACTACATAACAAAACATAATATGCATGATTTAGTTAAAAGTAATAAATTATATGAAATATCCGATAAATATTAAAATAAATCCTAAGTTATAAATCCATACCATGATTGAAATCTCTATTCAATTCAAATGAAGGGTTTCTTTCATAAACCTCATAACAAAGTATCCGCAATCTATACCATTACGCTGACGAGCACACTACATAGAAAAATAAATAAGAATGTATAGTTGTCTTGTTTTATCAAGTAGCATCACTATTATAAGCAAAATTGTGAAAATTAATGTACCTCCACTTTGATCCATGTAATGTTGCTTGATCTAGACCGTGATACTCGAGCTTCTCTTTGAGAGCGGAATACTTGTATTGATCTACCAAAATAAAAACATATATTTAGAACAATCTCACAGAAATAATTAAATATACAAATATACACGAATATTTAGAACAATCGTCTCACTTACGTATCAATCATTAACTTCATATCTGAATAATTTGTTCAATCACCATCTATTGAATTCAGATAATACACAAATTCTTTAAAAGGATCAATAGCAACCAACAACCAGTGACGTCTATAAATTAAAACAAAAGTTTAGATGGAAATTTTTAACACAAAAGATACAAAGATTAGAATGAACTTAGAACGAATATATATATATATATATATATATATATATATATATATATATATATATATATATATATATATATATATATATATATATATATATATATATATATATATATATAATCTTTTAATCTCATTAAGCATCATAATTTGATGATTAGGTTAATATTGAAAATACATAATAATTCGTTAGCATGCAATAATATTGTGTTATTTTATCTTCAATAGTCCATATTTGTCGGGTCATAATATGAAAGTACAAGTAAATATCAATACTGCTATCGAGTATGATATTGTCTTATGAAGGTACTTTTGATTAAATGTGATTGCTCTTGTAATAGGGTATGCCTATATGTAATTACTATTCGTAGACCTATGTGGATATTCTATGACCCATAATTTAAAACTCATTAGTATAATCACTACCCAAAGACTTATACACATGAGTAAGTCTTATGATATTTTGGGTACGTGGGAGTTTATTATTAGCATTTTCATATGCTTGGGCCATTCTTTATAAAATATTTTAATCTCATTAAGCATGATAATTTGGTGATTAGGTCAATATTGAAAATACACAATAATTTGTTAACATGCAATAATATTGTGTTATTCTATCTTCAATTGTCCACATTAGCCGGGTCATAATATTAAAGTATAAGTAAATATCAATACTCCTATCGAGTATGATATAGTGTTATGAAGGTACTTATGATTAAATGTAATTATGCTTGTAATAGGGTATGCCTATATGTTATTACTATTCGTAGACCTATGTGGGTATTCTATGACCCATAATTTAAAACTCATTAGTATAATCACTAACCAAAGACTTTTACACATGAGTAAGTCTTATGATATTTTGGGTTATTGGGAGTTTATTTTTAGCATTTTTATACGCTATTGGGCCATTCTTTATAACATATTTCTCTTGAGTTAAATATGTTTTTCTAAATTCATCATTGTTTAAATAAAATGTGAGTCTTTAATATGTATGATTTGTTTTCCCTATTGGATACAATTTCTGCAATGTTGAAGCTTATTTCTCTTTTGATTGGTTAGTGTTTTGACCATTATTGATATTCTAATATTAGAATTAATATTTTTATTAATTGATTATTGTCATCTAAGTGGAAAATTGTTAGATTAATTATTTAATTAATCAAATGGATTGACATAATCATTTTTTAATTAACTATATTTTGGTCAATATTATTAGACACTAATGTTATTGATGAATTGCTTGATTTAGTTTTGTGTCTGATTGGACCGTGATGGGTTAGACCATTCAGTAAAGTCCAATAAGAGGTCCATGCCCTCGGTCGTTTAGTTATTTAAGCGTTATCCTATTAGATGATTAAAAACACAGTGAAAACCCTAAACGACAATGAGAGTATTAATCCTCTCATACTCACTATTCGACGCCAATCTCATCAATCTTACAAGGTACACCGTTCTTATCATTGTTGATTATTATTTAAATATAAAAATATGCTATAATTTGTATCTATCGATTCAATTAAATTTATCATGTTTGATAAGAGTTCTATGTGAAAACCTTATCTCTAGGATATTATTTTATTAACTTTTCATGTTTGATAAGGGTATTAGTGTGGAGGGAACCGTACAACACTTGTTTCAAGGCCATAAATGCACCATATTGAATGTTCCAATATGGACTATGTTTTCATAATTCTTCCGTTATATCCGGGTCTTATTAAATTTTCAATTTGTAATTTATTAATTATTTTGATCTTTAAATGGACGTCAAAAGTTGCAAGAATGTTTATGATTCTTTTAATCTCGTTGTTGAAGTGGTACACTACTAGAAATACTCTATTTTCCTGCGGATTTGAGCTAAATTTCCGCAGGAAACATGTTTCCTGCGACTGTTGGTTCCAGCTAAAATCTTGGTGGGTAATATTTTTGGCAGGAAGTACTGCAGGAAAATCCGCAGGTAAATCCACAGGAAATGTTCCACAGAAAACAATTTGCAGGTACTTTCTATCTCAAATCAAATAGTTTTTTATTTTAACAAATTTTTGAAACATTATTAATGTGGTATGGTTTTTGTTCTATTTAAATATCCGCAGCAAAATCCGCAGAAATATTTCCTGCGAAATTACTTGCGGATCTTGCAATGCAGTCTGATTTTTTGTTTAAAATACGCTTTTCGCAGCAAAATCTGCAGGTATTCCTGCGAAATTTTCTGCAAAAAGGTGTTTCGAAGGAATATTTATTTTATTCAATAAAGTCGCAGGAAAATCCGCAACTATACAAGCGGAATATTTTCTGCAAGAAATTTCGCATGTAAATTGTATATTTCTAGTAGTGGTACTACCAAGTATCACAATGAGCAACCAGGTAGTATCTAAGCCAAGGATTTTTCGTTTTTATTGTTAAGTTGAACTTGTTGCATTACATTTATTTTACTAATCGGTACCCTTTATGCATTCGTCTTGCTTTGATTTCTTAATGTTTCTGTCATTTTTCTGTTCAAGTTTCACTCTCACTTCAATAATCATTGTTTGGTTCATTGTTTGTATAGGAAGGAATCATTTAGGGAAGATTAGAATGCAAGTATAGGCAATTTCTAGTACGAGTCACAATTTTTCTGCGGATTGATGCTCTACGTAAGAGAAGGTTGACCATAGAATTGTTTATATTATTTCATATAGGTTATTTATATATTAGTTACTTAAACTATTTAAATAATTGTTAAGTTTGGATCTTGTTTGCAATGTATGACAAGCATTCCCATTCCTTTTTTACTTTATGACAACCATGAAGTTGATTTCCCATAGATCAATGATTGATTTAAGTTACCTTTGGAACTGGATCTTGATAGGGGTAATGGCAAGTACCTAGCTTCTGAAGTAGATAGAATTGTGCACAACCTTTATAAACCTCACAGGTATTGATAATTTCACTATGCTCCATTAATTTTTATTTAAAGAAGCTCTATTTGACTAAGTCTTTCATCCGAAGTTATCCGGTTCTTGAAAGCCATTGAAAGTCTTAAATAAAGTTATTTGGTGAAATGAAAAATAATACCATATTTCTTTCAGCATAGTTTTTCTATCGAGTTCACTTTTTAACCACCAAATATCTTTAATAAATATTTTTTATTTGAATATTTATTTTTAAAAAAATTTAATGTGTTTTTTTTGGCAATGGTGTGAACCCGAGTACATAACAGTCAAATCGTAATACATGAAGAGGAAGGGCGGGCGCTCAAGAGCCGATGGTTGGCGAGGATGAGCATATAGGTGAATCGACATATGTTCCACGTCAATTAGAGTTTTAGGAGAGTCGTACGATATGTCTCTTCTAGTAAAGTACGAGCATCATGTTGCTCGCCATATATGGTTATGCGAGGTAAGTAAATGGAAATAATTTTATTTTGAATAATTTGTAATTTGTAATTTTTTTAAGAACTCAAGGTTGCTGGACACTGGAGCAAGCTTTTAGGATGGGTTCCTCAATGTCTCCCACCTAAGATGCAGAGGTGATTGAGTGACTCCGGTCTATCTTAATCAAGAGAACCAGTTGGTTAAGGATAGACCAAAACTTAGGATCAACTTGTGCATAGAGATGGCATCGAGAGACTTTGTTATTTCACATGACATTTGGTGATATGAGCATTACATTGTACAATGTTTCTTATATGCTTCAACTTCACATAGGGGAGAGTTCCAGACCCTTCTAGGTGTCAATGTAGAAGATGTTGTTAGTCTTGTTCTTGATTACTTTGAAGTTCCATTTAGTGAGGCATGCCATTGGCCCGTTCATCTACATCTACATCTACTTCCAACTCAACTTCTATGCTTAATATGAACAATATCTATGGGTATCGGTAAACAACCAAGTGTGTTCTTCCTAACTCATAAGCATAAGGAAATCCATAATATATGTTCTAAGAGTACAACCACATGTTTGCCTATTGGTTCCAACATAATCAACCCTTAATAACTTTTCACCAATGCGTCTCAAAGCAGTTCAGGATACTGATCCATACATATTATCATAAAATAGACTAGTGTGCATGTGTTCAACTTCATGGTAGAGTCCTAAAGAGAGGCATAGGAGCTTCTTCTGAGGGGTTGTGGAAGTCTATGAATATGTTGGGGATCACTAACTCAGAATTTTGCAAACCAATAAGAAAATTGGAAGAGATGGAGTTGAGGGGACACAAAGAGAAGGAGTCTTTGAAGGAGTCTATCAAAGGGTTGAAATGATTATTTTCTCTCTTAACATAAGAGGAGGAGGTAAGAGGGTGAAGAGGAAGAGAATCGGCTTTAATATTCAGAGAGGTAGGGTGGATGTAGCTTTTATTCAAGAAACCAAGCTGAGGGACGTTGATCATCAACAAGTTAAGGAGTTGTGGGGTGATGAGTGGGTGGAGTGGTCCCATCTAGAGGCAGTAGGGGCTGCGGGTGGTATTCTTATCATGTGGAAGAAAGATTTGTTCAATCTCTTATACAGTTTTCGTGGAGACGGTTTTTTAGGTGTGTGTGTGGAAAAGGACAACAAAAGAATATACTTCATCAACATTTATGCTTCTTGTGACCATATCGTAAGAATGAACACTTGGAAGAAGCTTGTGGATTTGAAGAGGAGGAGTGTTGTTGGCTCTTGGTGTTTGGGAGGGGACTTCAACATGGTCACCTCTCCGGAGGAGAGAGTAGGTATTTCGAAGAAGAATTATAAAAGGGAGATGGGTGACTTTAAAGATTTCATTGAAAAGATGGAGTTGGTGGATCCACCCACGATTGGAGGGAAATTTACTTGGTCTAATAAGTGCGGTAGCGCGATGAGTAGATTGGATAGATTCTTGTTGTCTTCTTCCTTCATCGATGATTGGAAGGTAGAAGGTCAATCTATAGGAGGAAGAGATGTATCGGATCATGCTCCCATTTGGATCCGCGACAACAAAAGGAATTGGGGACCCAAACCTTTTAGATTCAATAATCTTTGGTTTAGGCACAAGGACTTTTTCTCTTTTGTGGAGAGGGAGTGGAATTCTTTGGAGGTAAAGGGGAGGGGGGACTACTGCCTTGTTGAGAAAATGAAGTCCCTTAAACTCAAATTGTCTTTATGGAATAAGGAGGTGTTTGGATGGATTGATCTTAATATAGAGGAGGCGGAGAAAGAGATGCATTTTTTAGATAACAAGTTTGTTCATTTTGCAGGTAATGTTCCGGAGGAGGAGGTGGTTAAAAGATCTAAGGCGGCAAATATGTTTTGGGACAATCTTTATAAGAAAGAAGGCTTCCTTCGCTTAAAGTCTAGACAATTGTGGCTTGCCGAAGGTGATTGCAATACGAGGTACTTTCATAACTCTCTTAAAGAGAGAAGACGGAGGAATTCCTTGTGCTCTCTTTTGTCTAATAGTGGAGTGATCGAGGATGTTCATGAGGTTAAAGAATTCACTTTTAATCATTTCAAAACTTTCTTTGAGGATCACGAGGAGGGGAGGCCGAACCTTAGTGGTTTGGAGATGAAGAAGCTTCTTGTAGAGGAGGGGGTGAGTTTGGAGCGTCCGTTTTCGGAGTTGGAATTTAGGGAGGCCATTTGGGCTTGTGATGGCAACAAAAGTGCCGGACCGGATGGTTATTCTTTAGAGTTCTTCAAGAGGTTTTGGAGAGTGATTCGGGTCGATGTTTTGAAAATGTGCAATGACTTTTATCTTAAAGGTGTTCTTGTGAAATCTATCACTTCATCTTTCCTCGCTTTGATTCCAAAAACCAACAATCCTCAATCTTTAGGCGAGTATCGTCCCATTTGCTTGGTGGGTAGCATTTACAAAATCATTGCAAAAATTTTGGCGACTAGATTGAAGGAGGTCATTGGGAAATTGGTGTCTTCCAATCAAACCGCTTTTGTTCCGGGTAGGAATATGATGGATGGTGTTCTTTTGGTCAATGAAATGTTAGATTGGTCGAGGAGGAAGAAACGTAGTTGTCTCATTCTCAAGGTGGACTTTGAAAAGGCGTATGATTCCGTTTCTTGGCAATACCTTAGAGAAACTTTGGTGGGGATGGGTTTTGGTTCTAGGTGGATGAAGTGGATGGATGCTTGTATTTTCAACAATCACATGTCCGTGTTGGTTAATGGAAGTGCTACTAAAGAGTTTAAGGTGCAAAGAGGGTTAAGACAAGGAGATCCTTTGTCACCTTTCCTCTTCGTCATTGCCATGGAAGGTTTGACCGCTCTTGTGAAGAAGTCGGTAGAGGTGGGGAATTTCAAACCCTTTAAGTATGGGGAGACCGATAGTGTGGATATATTACAATTTGCGGATGACACTATTATTCTCGGCGAAGCGTCTTGTGATAATATTTGGAATTTGAAGGTGATTTTGAGAGGGTTTGAATTGGTTTCCGGGTTGAGGATTAATTTTTCCAAAAGCAATATTATAGGGATGAATGTTGGTGAGTGGTACATGAATGCCGCATTGACTTTTCTCTCTTGCAAGAAGGGAGTGGCTCCTTTCAAGTTCCTTGGAATCATGGTGGGGGACAATCCTAGAAGGAAGAAGGTGTGGTTGGAAGTGGTCAACAATATTAAGAGGCGGCTTTCCTCGTGGAAGGGAAGAAACATTTCGATGGGAGGTAGAGTAACTTTAATCAATTCGGTTTTGAATTCCATTCCTATTTTTACGCTCTCTTTTTTCAAGATTCCCGGGAACATCGCCAAAACAATAAGGAAAATTCAAAGTGAGTTTTTATGGAGTGGGAAGTTTGATAAGAGAAGCATTCATTGGGTTAAGTGGGAGGTGGTGTGTAGGCCAAAGGAGAAGGGTGGTTTGGGGGTTAGAGATGTTAGAGAAATGAACAAAGCCCTCCTTTTGAAATGGAAATGGAGAATTCTTCATGATAATGAGGCAATTTGGCAAAGATTTTTTAAGGTGAGGTATGCTTGTTATAAAACAAGAATTCAAGAGGTGGGGGGTGATTTTCTTAGAAGTGATGATTCCATTTGGTGGAGAGATATGTGTATGAACAATTTGTTGGAGAACACTATTGATAACGGTTTCTCCGGATGCTTTAAGTGTTCTTGCAATAATGGATTGGATGTTCTTTTTTGGGTTAATAATTGGTTGGGAGAGCAATCTCTTTGCACGGAATTTCCGGATTTGTATGAATTGTGTCATTGGAAGCGTTGTACGGTGGCGGAGGCGTATAGGCGGATAGGAGGATCGGATAGGTGGGAGTTTGGAGGTCTATTTTCTGCCGGAGATTCTCACGGCCTCTCCAATTCAGCCGCAGCAGCAACCAGTCCAAATTGGACTCGGTTTTGCGACCGTATTCGGGGATTCACGCCTAATGAAGTTGGTTGCGACACTTTTGAGTGGTCTTTAGATGAGTATAAGGATTTTACCGTTGCGAGCATCACTCACGTGATAGATGGTGCCAAATCATTTGCTTGGGATTATCATTTGGCTAATTACTTGAAAGTGATGTGGGAGCTAAAACTTCCACCCAAGCTTAAGGTCTTTGCTTGGAGATTCTTTATTGACCGGCTTCCTACTAGAGAACAATTATTGAAAAGAGGTGTTGCTAATGTATCGAGCCCGGAGTGTGTGATGTGTGGTTCTTCCGTTGAATCATCTTTTCATCTTTTTTTCACTTGTCAAGTGGTGAAAATAATTTGGAAACAAGTTTTTATTTGGCTCGGAATTTCGGAGGCGATCAATGTGGAGGAGATCCTTTGTTTCGGTGTTATTCAAGAAAAGGTGAAGTGTCGCAAGCGAAGAATTTTAATCAATTTTGTTTGGGTGGCTACTATTTGGAGCATTTGGATTATGAGGAATGCGATTATCTTCAAGGGGGAGGAGTTTTGCTTTGATGTTATTTGTTCTAACATTGTTTTTCTTTCTTGGAGATGGTTGTATAGCGGATATACTAAGTTTAGACCAACCTATTATGAGTGGTTTAAACTTCCTTTATCCGACACAAGTAATCTTTAATGCTTGGTGTCTTTTTGTAAGGGTTGCACCCCTAGTGCGAGCTTTTCAATCAATTGCTTATTAAAAAAAAAATAATAATAAAAACGTTTATGAAAAGAAGCAATAATTTTACCCAATTGTCACTTCAAATTATTATTCATAGCCTTCCAACATTTGACTATGTCACCTATATTGTTCCCCACATCTGCTTCAATTTTTTATGAACATAATAAACCCTAAAATGAAAAGAAATCATAAAATCAAACCTACACATAAAAAAGAATACAATATACAAATACTAATAGTACACCTATTAGTCGTGGTGTTACACAAATACAACACTTGATTAATCTATGGTTCAACAAATTTATGCATATGATGAGTTAACAATATGTCTTTCCCATAATCAATAAATAATCCACACATCCCTGCTCAAGTTGTTGCAATCGTTGATCATACTCTACCTCATCACTAGCCCATATAACTTCCATCCATAACGTGCCTATCGCCTTTTGCATGTCATTCACCATATATTGCTTGCATTTTGCACCAACATTTTTTTGATGTGAAATCGACAAGGAAAATTACCTATCCTTGGAACCATAACTTCAATTGCTTTCATCAAAGTAAGATCTCAACCATTCCAAATCACTTGTGACAAAAATCTTTCTTGAAAAACAATTGTTTCAGCTTATCCAACACCCAACAAAATTTCTTTGTCTGCTCAGATTTCATATAAGCAAATGCAACACCAAATGTCAACTCGGTTGACGTCATGCCAATTACTTCAAATAGAGGTTGTCTATATTTGTTTTTCATGTAAGTTTTGTCCATAACTAACACAATAGGAAAAATATTCAACAACTTGGTTTAATATGGGTGGACCCAAAAATTATCTCTCATAACTTTCGAGTCATCTCTTCTTCTACTCCAGTAAACATAGTCTGATTAAAAAAATATTGTATCTTACATCTAGGACCTCTTATCTATTTTTTTAACTTACTCTTATGTTTATATATGTGCATGGTCCGAGTGACATTCTCCGGATCTCACTCTTGCAAGAAAAACAACATGTTGAAGGTAGAGAAAAACACAAGAAAGAGGGATTTGAATTGGGTTTTTAAAACGTTTCACTTTAGAAGATCTATTAATATAAATGATGAGCAATATCGCTAGCTAATGATTTGTTCTATCCTGTTATCAAACTTTAGAACTTCAGAAAGACTGGAATTTTTTTTTATCTTTTGAGAAACATATTCTGATAAAAGCCATCTAGCATAAACTTTTGAATACCACAAAAGGGGAATACTCTCAGAGAACTTAAGAAAGGCTCAATAAAAAAAAGTTGATTTTTGAGAGAGAAATTCTAATAAAAGACATTTAGCATGAAGTTCTCAGGAAATTTAAGTTTCTATTCATTTTTAGTGGATGCACAAATGTATTACAAACCTCGCTTTAAGGTCCAAACAATCCCTTCTTGATAGAAAGGGAAATCGATGATCTTTCTACTTGAGGAGATTACCATTGGAAACATATCAAAGAGGGTAATTTCTCAAACTTACCGATAATCATGCAAAGCAATCAAAATAAATCTTAACAAGGGTTAAAAGGATCAAGATTCAATAGAAGAAAATTATAAGAACCAAATAGTAAGTGACAATTGAATTTTAACATCACAAAAAAAAACTTTTTAAATAATAAATTATACCATAACTCCAAATAGATAGAATCAAACCACATGATCACATCTATAGGATTTCAATTGCTTATCTCTCTAATCCATATCTTGTGTGCTTAGGAGGTTAGGTCCTTTCTCCATCGTCCCTCTTGATTTCCTTGAACAAAATAATACCACAAAACACACATGTCAAAGTACATTTACACCAATCATAAACAATAAGTATATCACAAACTTAAGCATGGATCATCTTCAAAATAGGAGAAAAGTCCCAAATCCAGATATTAAACTTTCAAAGTATAGATTAGTTAACTAACACTTAATTATACATTAGTCAATCGGTCCTAAATCCTTTTTTGTAACGTCTATACCTTTTGTCTGTCTAGGAAAGAAAAGAAATACTACTTACATGAAAATTACAGACACCTCAAGAGAATGCTAGACTGAGAAATTAAGTCATTCGCCATATGTTCGATGAAATTTTGCATTCAAATTGAATGACATAACCTACTTCATCTTCCAAGCTGAACAATGAGTTCTTACCTGACTCGTAGATGGATGCTGAGTTATAAATAGGAAATTAGGTTAGTTAAAAAGAAGAAATGAAAGGAGAATACCTTGAACAACAACGAATCAAGCTTGAGTGATATCAATTTTTGTCCTGGTGATGACGCAGAGAAAATAAGAACTTACGGTGACACATCCACTCAATAATGGAGGCGAAAACACGAAAAGAAAGGAGCCGAGAATGGGAAAACGGCGGAAACCATAACGGAAAAGGGCTGGAGGTGAGATGGTTATCGTAGGCGAAAGGGATGGCGGTTGAAGAAGAGGAGGACGAATACACCTAAGGTTCTATGAGGAAACGAGAGCAACAGAGAAAGTTATAGGGTTGAAATACAAGTATATCTTTTTTCTAAATATTTAAGTTTTCTTTTATAATTATTTATTTATCATTTATTTTTTAAAAAGACATTTTTAATTTATTGATCATACATTTTTTTAATACTGCTAGTATATATAACCAATATAGTAATACTAATTAATTAATTAATTAATATAGCAATCCCAATATTAAAAGTTAATCAAATTAAAAATTACTATTTAGATTAAATTAATGTTTTACTTATTTAAATACATTAAAATCCATATTTAGTATTTTATTATCCTTACATTTTATTCAAATAAACAGGAGAAGGAAAACAAATATATTAATTAATAAAATAATAAAGATATTGATTATGTTTAGGTTATGTTTGTAATTGAAAAAGAACATGCCACACTTATACAATGTGGGCTTAAAATATCTACGGCAAAAAACTGTTGTCTATATATAAGGGGCTGCAGTTTTTTAAAGCCCACGCTCTTAAAAGCGTAGCTTATGATGAATAGGCTACGAATATTTACAAAAATCCAAAAACAAGCCAACGCGTAAACAAATGCGCTCTAATATCATTTTGGCTACGGTTTTTTATGCCGTTATCTATACTTTCGCCGCCTAAAGTAAAAATGATGTAGTGAATAAAGAGTGCTATGAAGATAAACTTGACACCATCACTTTATCCAGGTTCACCTTAAAAAAGGTTAATCATGTCTACCCGCCAAGGTGATTTTGTCTTAGAAAAGGACTTAATCCTCTATTAGTGATATCTTAAGAGTTATGACCCACCTATTCCCCTAAGAGATATAACGATCATTGACTCTTTAAGGATTCTAACCTAACTGGTGCCTTGAAGGATATTCAGTGACAACCTGTCAAAGTCTTCTTGAGTCTAAAGACTAACACTTAGTCACTCAAGGAACAAACAATTTTTAGTTGCTTAATAGTTATTCTTTACATGTTTGCTTCTTACAAGCGGATTACACAAGTGTTAAGTACAAGAAGTATTAACACAAAAGTGTTAAGCAAGTTATGAGCAACAAATCCTTGCTTTTACATAATTATACTAAGATGTATTTGATGACAATTTGGTTAGCATCTTGTAGTGTTGTTCTTTCTCTTCTTTCTTTTCTTTCATTTCATATTCTCTATCTCTTTTTCTATTTGGCTTCAACTGACATATCATCATCTTCAGCTACATCATCTTCAGCTACATCATCTGCTTTCTTATATTCCATCAACCTTTTTTGAATTGAATCTTTTGATCTTCTTTTTTAGCCTTCGAAAGAGACGTTGTGAGGATAGAAAAGTCCTTTCCAATATCAACGGTTACTTCCCAACGGATAGTATTAAGCACATGCTTTGATTCCTCATATAGTGAAACTTCATGTCAATGTGCTTGCTTATCCCATGTAGCATTAGGTTCTTGGCAAGGCTTATAGCTGACTTGCTGTCTATCATCAGCTTCACAGGCTTGCTCACCTTATTCTTCAGATCCTACAACAAATTTATCAACCAAACAAATAAACACGCAGAAAAAACGCCTGCAATGTATTCATCTTCACAAGTTGATAAGGCAACCACATGTTGCTTCTTGGAGCACCAAGAAATAGTACTTTCCACATATTCGAAAAAATAACCATAAGTACTTATTCTGTCAAATCTATCACCACACTAGTTAGAGTCTGAGTAGCACATCAGTTATGACTCAAATTCAGCTCTTGAAGGGAACAAAACTCCAAACTTCATAGTCCCCTTAATATACCTCAGAATCCTAACTGCAGCTTGATAATGTGACCACTTTGGTTTGTTCATAAACCTACTCACCATTCCAACTACGTAAGAAATGCCAGGTCTGGTATTACAAAGATATTTCAGTGAGACAACCAACTGTTTAAAAGTTGTAGCAACACAAAAAAAAGTCAGGTCTGTTTAATAATTTGTATGGTGTACTAAGAGAAAACTTTCTTATATATTAATTCCTTATTAAAAGTGAGATATTTTAAAACTGCTCATAGAAATTTATTAGCCATGAAAATATTGAATATTGACTTCAATTCAATTATATTTTTGGACTCAATTTGCATTCACAATACCCAGATTTTTTTGCAAGACTTCCAATTAAAAACTATATTTAAGACAAAACTTCAAATCCCTGCTACAAAACACATACAAAAGCCGAATAGAAAAAAAATTAAAGCATGTGAATCGTAAAAATAATCATGGAAAACAATGAAAAACAGAAAATATCATAAGAAATCAAAAAAAATAGAGGATGTTAAGAAAAAAATAAAATAATAACAATGAAAATATATAGGTATAAAAAGATTTATTTATACTTAGCTCAACTTTGAGGTCAAAAAACAGAAAACCTCATAGAAAAAAAATAAAACCATTTTCATCCGAAAAGAAATAATAACAATGGAAATAAGTGGGTATGGTGAGATTGATTTTTACCTGGCTCAACTTTGAGATAAAAAAATAGAAAACCTCATAATAAGAAACCGAAAAAAATCAAAGCATGTTCATTGAAAAAGAAAACTATAAAAATGGAAATAAATGGGTATGAAGAGATTGATTTTTTCCTAGTTCAACTTTGAGATATGAAACATAGAAAACCTCATAAGAAGAAACCGGAAAAAAATTAAAGCATGTTCATCAAAAAAAGAAAACAATAATAATTGAAATAAATGGGTATGTAGAGATTGATTTTTACCTGGTTCAACATTGAGATCTGAAACTAAACGAAACAATAAAAATAATAATGTCAAATGTTCAAAACTTAGCCGCAAAATAGGGAATCATATAAATGAAGCTGAAATAAAAAACTAATATGAAACTAAAACCTAAACCAAAAGGAGAGGAAAATGGGTTTGAAGCTTACAATGATGAAATATTTGTTGGAAATTTGAAATTGATAAGAGAGTTGTAGGAGAGAAATAGGCTTCTCAAAAAATTGTGGTGGAAAAATAACATGTTTTAGTGCAATATTAAAAGGAGATTGCTGATAGAAAAATAGGAAGTTGGTTCGTTTGAAACTAGAAAGTAAAATTGGTTAAATAATAGTTGAGTTACACAATGGACATAAAAGTATTTTATTAAAAACAAAAATTTAGTTAGTTTGGAACCAGATAAGAAACATAGTTGAGAAATAGTTGATTTAGACCAAAAAAATAGTCCCTAAATTCTGAGATATCGGATGAAGAGAGAATGTTAGCAATGGTATTTCCAGATAGTGAATTTCTTTTCATGGGCTCTGGACTTAACCCTCTAGACGTAGGTGTGGTTTGCAATAACCTATTTCCCCAACGCATAATTATAATTAAATCAGAAATTTTTCACTAACATTTCTACATAGGATATTACACATCTAGAAACACACATACCTGTTGATCATGTAACACTTAATTTAAATTAAAATACAACACAATATTTTAATGTATATATTTATACTTAGGATGTTTACACGACATCCAACACAACTGATCTGTACATGGGATGTATACATGACATCCAACTTATCTGGTATCTTTGCGACAAAACCATAATTAAAACATACCAATTTAAATCTCATAATTGTTTTTATAACAAAATTAAAAGCAACGACTCGTGAGTCTTCTCTAATTTTTATAATTTTTTATGTTTATTTATGTTGATTTTTTTCTTCTTATTTTGTTATGTATTCTATTCTATTTTCTTTTATATCAAATTTTCACCCATTTATT
Organism: Vicia villosa; assembly: GCF_029867415.1. NCBI lineage: Eukaryota > Viridiplantae > Streptophyta > Magnoliopsida > Fabales > Fabaceae > Vicia > Vicia villosa. The sequence goes on from NC_081183.1 coordinate 126,356,471, forward strand.
TTATTTTTATTCATTTTATTAAAAAAAAGTAAACCATTAATATTTAATAATAAGTTATTGTATGTATTTGTTTTGTTAAATGATTCATCACGATTTAAAAGTTGTTCTCAGCATATAGTTTAGTTTGTGTCAAAAAGTTATAATCTAAATTAAGTTTCCTCAATTTTTTAACTTATCAGATAAATTATAACTTATTTAGTTGCTCAATATTATAAACTTTATAACCAAAAAAAATATGTATGAATTTTTCACATTTAATATCGTATCATTTATATAAGACTACAAGGATAAAAATGTAAATTATTAATAAAACACCTTCCCTCCCCTCCTGAACCAAACATATTTTTAATTAAAAGCCCTCCCCTCCCCTCCCCTCTCCTCCTCTCTTTTGAACCAGACACTTATCTGATTAAAAAAAATCCCCCACTTCCCCTCCATTAAAATCCCTCCCCTCCCTTCCCACTCATTTGAACCAAACAGACCCTAAGTGCTATCACACCAAAACAAAAAGCAAATACGAGAGCATACATTGTCTCTCAGAAAATCTCAACATAAAACAAATAATTTGCTCCTTAGTGTTATATTTCAGAGCATAACCAAAGCTAAAATGAATGAATCTAGAAGAAATAGCTCCAAGAGCTAAGTTCCACTCACAGCAGCGTCTCTACTCTTGAGTATCTGCACGATGTCTATGTAAAGGCAACATTCAAACATAAGGGTAATAATTCATTTCAATAATAATAGTATAGAATGTAAGATAGAGTATAACGTCTACACAATCTTGCACAACAACATAGCACATTCTCATGTCCAAATCATCATCAACATCATATACAACAACATAATCACATATTTATATTTCACGCACATATTTCATTCAGGATATGCGACTCACGAAAAAGATTCATATGCATGTAATACCAATTCAACATTTAGTTCTTCTTACGAATATGGTCACCCTTCTAGACCCCAGATCCACCCATATAGATATGCGAACTGACCCTTCTAGGTTCGACACAAGTTACTGGTCCACCCTTCTAGACTTACAACTCGTCTCTTTCAACAACGAGAAAAATGATGCATGGCATATAATTGTTGCAAAAAATCACCAACAATAACATTTGATGTTTACATCCCCCTTCGAAACATAAACAACAACAATTATGCATTTCCACATGATTGTCCATAAGCATCAATAATATGTACAAATACATCCATCCACCAACATTTTTTATCACCAACACATAATGCTCATAAACTAATAATCATGTTCACACCATATCAACATCACAACAACATCGCCAACACCTTAACAATATTATCCAGACAACATCAGCATATAAACATAATTATCACACGACATTATCAAAACGATGTAACGATTCATCAATCTAACATATTGACCAATAACTTTATCAACACATTATGAATATGAATAATATTTATAGATTTCACATATTACTATCATGTTACAGCCCTGAGCATTAGCTTACTAACGCTTCAAATGAGGCGTCATTTAGATAAATAGATCAAAAGTTATAGCCAAAATCGTCGAATAATGCAAAACGAATATTAAGGAAACTATGTTTTGACACATATCTCGCATGATTCGACACATACTATATGTTTTTCAAGGTTATTTGTTTCTATAAGCTATGTGTTGACAATTACCTCGAATGAGTGGACACATATTGTATATTTTTCAATAAGTGTCGACACGTAGCTCGAATGAGTCGACGCTTACTATACATTTTTTCAAAAATTCATATTTTGACGCACACAAAGAATCATTTAAACTTTTAAAACCATCCAAACATCCCTTAACAAAAAAAAAAAACTTATTTTACGAAAATCTATCATATTAATCTTAATTCCTACTTTTATAACACCTTAAACTCATATATTACTTCATAGGTTCATGAATCAACAACACATTACAACAATATCATCATATCCATCATCTCTTAATCATCAAATTCAACATGATTCAATTGATTCAAGCACACCACAACTGAAACATGTCAATACACATGGTTATAATTCATATCATTACAAATAAAAAAAATAATATCATCATCAATCAAAAGGAATAACAAATCCTATGGGAGGTTAAGAGTCCCTCCATTCTACCCTTCCAGCATACCCATTATTATTGAAACAATTTCTCACCCTTACCTTAGATTTCTTTTGCAATTTCTTCCAAGATTCTCTAATGGGTGTTCTTTTATGCCTTAACCTTCTCTCTCCTTTTTTCCAAGTTTTTACGTACAATGAAAACTGATTCTCTCCCCACTTCTCTCTTTTTCTACTAAACATATTTTCTCCTAATTAGGCTTTCCCTCTTCTACCCCTAACTTATTCTTAGAATTACCAACTTACCCTTAATTTCTCTACACATTCTTATGTTATTTTATTTATATAATAAAACCAAGTCATCATTTTAACTAATAAAAAAATTCTAACTTCTTATCAAAAAAAAAAAAAAATTCTAACTTATTTCCTCTTTTTCTAACTATTTTCTACTCCCTACCATAAGGCCACACACTCTTCCTCTCGCCCACATTTATTTAATCACCCACATATAATAATTAAATAAATGCTTAAAATTTTAATTAAATTAAAATAAAATAATTTACTAAAAATGGGGTGTTACATGGTTTCACTGAACCGAATTACCAATTCGTTGTGTTATTTATCGTTCTTTAGCTCCATCAACTTGTATAACGCATACTATTATAATTGTGTTGGTTATAGTTTTATTTGTCGAACCTATTGTTAGAGAATCATGTTCACCATTTGTCCCATGGGGAACAAAGTGTAAGTTATAAAAATCATTATATGATTAAATCTTAGTCGGCAACCTAATGTCAATGTACTTTATGAATCTAAAGAATTGTCTTATATAGATTTGTCTATCTTTTTTAGAAAATTTCAAGAATTTGAAATGGAATTAAAAAGGCTAGATGAGAATGAAGAAGGAGACAAAAAGAAAAAAGTCTTGCACTAAAATTTATAGGGGCCCAAGACATGGAGTGAGTAGATAAAGACTTCTAGAGTGAAAATGATGAAGACATGGATCTCATGTTTCAAAAATTCAAAGAATTCTTAATGCACAAAATCACCTCATAAATTTTAGAAGCAATGTAAAGATAGATTACCTATCATTCAAACTTTCTTCTAGTTTATGAAATATAGGTCACATAAAGCCAAGATATCATTATAATTAAAGTAATTCTATAAGATACAAAAGACAACACATGTGCTATTAATATGTTTGCTTTGTCTTACTTCATACATGTAACCTTTGATATGATAACCCCATATCTGTTGAAGAGGTAGAATTTTTTGTGCGTGGAGATATTCCGAAGAACACACTACTAGAAGATTAATATCAATATATCAAGATGAAAATAAATATCAAAGATCAAAATCTAACTAAAATCAATAAAAACAAATAATCAAACAATGATTATCAAGATCTACCTAGAGAATGGAGGATAACTAAAGATCATCCCATCCAAAATGTCATAGAGGATATTTATTAGGGGTCACGACTCGACACTCCCTTAACCATGTAAGTAACTTTATGGATTTCATTTATCAAATTAAGCCCAAGAATGATAATGAAACCCTTGTTGATGAAGACTGGTCTCTTACTATGGAAGATGAGTAAAATCAATTTGAAAGAAAGAATATTTGGGAAGTGGGAACTTGTTCCATACCCCCTCGTCTAATATAGGGATTGGAACCAAATGTGTAATCCGACAAAAAGCTAAGGTTAGCAACACCTTACCATCAGGTTTGCTTCAACCTTTACCCATTCCACAACAAGTTTGGGAAGATATATCAATGGATTTTATTACAAACTTGCCTATTGTTAGTGGATTGTCTGTGATAATGGTGCTAGATGATTGACTCACTAAATATGCTCACTTTTAGCACTAAAAGCATAGTAGTAAGACTGTTGTTGAAGCTTTTATGACAAATATAGTGAAATTACATGGGGTGCCAAGATCCATAGTGTCTGATAGAGACAAGATTTTTACTAGTACATTTTGGAAACATTTATTCAAATTACAAGGGACAACACTAGCTATGTCATCAGCTTATCGCCCACAAACTTATCAACAATCTAAAATTTTGAATAAATGCTTAGAGATGTAGTTGGGATGCTTTACTTATGAAAACCTGAAAGGATGGGTTAAAGCTCTACCATGGTCAGAATTTTGGTATAATACTACATTCCATACTAGTTTGGGAATGACTAATTAAATTCTTGTATGGAAGGGACCCTCCTACTCTTACTAGATCACAGATTACTAGCCAAGACCCAATGGAACTGAGGGAATTATTAGCTAACAGAGATATCTTGTTGGCTAAGTTAAAAACCAATCTATCTAGAGCTCAACAAACAATGAAAGTTCAAGCTGACAGGAAGAGGCAAGAAGTGATTATGCAGGTGGGTGATCAAGTGTTGGTGAAGCTGCAGCCTTATAGACAGCAGTCTGCTGTACCAGGTAATGTAATGGGTAGCAAGACACGATAAATAACACAAAAAACTATTTCCCTCTTTACTGTTCCATCCATTTACTGTTAAGCATTTCACAATAGCCAAACAAACAAAACTTTAAATAAGAAACACAAGTTTTACATGACAAAATGTATGTCATGTGCGGCAAGACCTGGTACGAGACAAAGAGTATGTTTTATTCAACAAATAAAAAAGTTATATGAAAACTTAACTTCTAAATGTTTTATTCATCATGTTAAAGCACAACATTAAAACAACATTGTCATTGAGAGTCAATATGAATTGAAACTTGTTGAGTAAGAAAGGACCCATTTTGTTGAGTAACCAAGACATCACCATATGTCTTGTCTTTAACTTGAGATTATACTTATAGTTACATATTATCAATGGGAGAGACTATTTGTATCACAAACAAAAATACCCTCTAGCTAATTTCCCTTAAAAGCTCATTATTTTAACATTTAAGCTAGGTCTTGCAAAAATGATCATGCAAATTGAAGACATAAGCTACATAATCAAGTAATACATAAAAACTTGGCTTAACCACCAACTTTCTCATGCAGTTTGTGCTGCCAAGAATGCATTAAAATCTTCTCTAGCTTTTTTCAAACGGGGACTAATACAAAATGCTGGAGATGCAGGGTATGATGGAGAAGAAGACGATAAAGAAAACCGAACATGTCGCGGCGACGTGTCCGGTTTTCTAGCACTCCCTCTAACCGAACTATTTTTCAAAACTCCCTTAAGATCTTTTTCATAAGCATGAGATGCAGCAATGGGTGAATGAGAATCTACTTCATTAGCACCACCATATTTCATCAACTCCATAGGAAGATCAAAGTAAGAGTTATTAGAATCTCCATCATTCTCATGAGACATAGCTGCAGAAGCCCAAGAGCCGCATTCAAAATTCTCCAAGGAAACATTCCTAGACAACATTGTAGGAACAACTTTTTCCGAAGCTTCTTTTCTCGTTTTGATTGGCTTTATCTTACCAACAAAGCTAGGAAGAAAAAGACAAAGAGCATTGCATTTGAATCCATCATGTGATGATGATGTTATTGTTTTCATTTCCTTAATAACACTCTTAGGACTTTCTTTAGCATTTTCATTTTTTGTGAAAGTACCATAATGCCACTCCCATTTCTCTAGCTCTTTTGTGTTTAGTTTAGTCAACCATTGATCAAAATCAAATCCTTCTAAAGAAGCACTCTCTCTTGCATCACCACATGATTTGCTCTTCCCAAACTTAGCCTCTTGAAGAAGTTCTTGAAGTGTGTTGGTCATCATCACATTAGTAGCCTCTTGACATTGTGGTTCCGGGCTCCCGTGTTTCGGTTTTTTAACCGAACCGGACCGGGGAGACGAGTTTACCGAATTCGGTAGACTCAAGCTTAGAAACCTTAGCTTTGGAGGTTGTAGTGTTGGAGGGTGCAAAAGGGTAGGAGGTGTTGTGATTATAGTTGGCAACTTTTGTTTGATAGGTGAATTTTTCAATGAAAGTGGATCTACCATAATTTGTTTTTCCTTTTGGAAACTCTCCATGATTGAGTTTTTTGAGGTGGAAAATGGAAAGGGATGTTTTTATATTAGAAAATGAATTTGGACTTGTGGAAGCCAAAGTGTTTGTGACTACTTTTATAGAAGATACATGAAATGTAAAAAATTGTGTATTGCTTGCATGATCATTCATATCTCAGTCGTGAGGGCCATGTTCCATGTTTAGTATAGTTAAATATATATATTTTTTCTTTGGTATAGCTGACTTTTTGTATATTACTGAGTTTTTGTATATTAGATAAACAAAAACTAGAAAACACCTGTGTTAATAATGGTCAATGAAATATTTTATGATAAAATAAAGAGCGGAGGAAAGTTGTTATTTATAAGTTTTACAGCTAGATTTTTTAAACAAAAAAGTGAAGAAAATTAAATTCAAGTGGTAAAGATTCGACACGACACTGAAATACATACACTACACCATACACGATATTGATATGTCAACATTAATAAACACTAAAACCTTACACAATATTGATACGTCAACATTAGTAATAAACGCTGAAACCTTACATGCCATTGATGCGTCGTCATTAATAATAATTTTTTTAAAATTAGATGGAGTTGTATATATGTGGGTTGATGAGAAATTCTTAAAAGAGATCAGCTGTCGCCACCTATATAATGATAAAATTGCTCTGTTGTATGTAAATTCTAGATGAGTTTGTGAAAACTAATTCACCTAAATATTTTACATGAAATAAAATTTTAGAGCACAAGTATAATTTGATGAAGAGAAATGCTACTTGTACACTTATGTGTACACCCACACCGTAATTTATACGGTAAAGATATGTTCATCATTTTTTTAATCATTTTTTTCCACTTTGATTTGCGTGCAGCACATGAACAAGTGCATGTATATACGGTGTAAAGTGTTCTGGTGTAGGAAACTGGTGTATGCATAGCATACCTCTTTGATGAATTAAGTGTTGGAGTGGGTCACGGGTTGAGCTTATTCGTGCTGGGATCAATCAGGGGAAAAAATAATCATGTCAACGCATTAAAAAATATATCCGGCCTAGTTAGTAAAATGAATAATTGATAAAAGTTGAAGATATGAGTCTCTTAACATTTAGTATGTATTTTGAGCGAGTTTAACTGTCCCGCAAGACTGGCCTAACATTTTTATAAAAAAATGGTGGACATGTGGACTCTCGCTAGAAAGCCCCACACCATGTCTAAGCCACTTGCTCATTATTAGTTGTTGGATTTAATCCAACAGACTCCGGTATTATATGATGCGTCAACTAGGAGCAGTTTTAATCGTCTGTGAAATATAAATTTGTCTATATGGTGTAATACGTACAACATCATTCACTTTTGCAAAATTTCACCTTTCTAATCTCTTGGATTTGGACCTAAGAGTGTTAATTTTATAGGCACACCCCCGCTCTATGTTTCTGGAGATCAACATCGCCGCATTAGAGAGTTTTGCACGGACACTTCATCAACCTATTGTTCCTTGCCTGAATAGTGACATCGTCTGTGAGAAAGGCCTCTTCATTCTCACGAAATTTCACGCCAAATTCATTAAAGCATCTGATCAAATCACCTTTGATTTTCTCAATCAATAACATTGGCTTCTAAATTGGCTCGAATAGTCGGTCATTTCAATACCAATCCTGCAGCCAAAGCCATCACATCAATCCTTGCTCCCATGTAAGAAGTTCCACCTCCTCTTATAGGGGGAGGAGATTTGGTTCTAGTAACTCCTATGACCATTTCATTTCCTCATACTCCAGTTCCTCCACCGATCAATCGAGGCATTTTTGAGATCATATCATCCTTCTAACCTTTCTAGTAGTTATTTAAAGGCCAAACTTCTAAGTAACCTCAATTGCAAGCGAAAACACCTAAATCATAAAAGTTATAAAGCCTTTAATAACTTCACACCACACTAGGAATGAAGGAGCATCACGAGAATTAACAATTTAGTGCAGTAGTAGAATGCCCACCTTGTGGCTAATCGGTACCCATAAGTAGAACAAAACCAACAAATAGCTCCATCACGAGGCCACACACAGAGGGAGGCATTGCAACACAATAACCTTAGAGCCACACCCCTTATAATTCTTAGTGCCACTGCCTCACAACACCTGAGATCTTCCACGTCATCAGAATATCATCGTTCTCGGGCTCTCTAATCTTCTCCTCAAGGTTCTAGTGGTGGAGACAGAGCCATATGCCTCATGAGAATCACCATTCTTATAAAAGATACGAACAAGATGCCAAGGATGATTCCCTCTCTCACCATTGGAGGAACTTATTCTCAAAACATATCATCGATAGTAGGAATATTCCTAAGTCTCTATTAAATTTGTCAAAGTTGGACAATTACGAAGGAATTGGGAACCCATACAAGCATATTGAACACATAGATAGCATGATCAACTATTACCATGCTAGGAGTGCGATGAAATGCAAAAAATTTGGTCTAACTCTCAAGGGAGCCTTCGTGATGTGGTTCAAAACCCTATTGGACAGTTCAAGCAACTCTTGGGAGAAGTTGTGAGATGAATTTATAGCTCAGTTCAGTGCTAAAAAGAGGCTACCAAAGACAATAGTCTTCCTCGGCAGGATCCATCAGAAAAAGAAGGAAAATTTTGGCAGTATATAGATCGATTAATGAAGGTGACAATAGATGTATAAAGATCAAATGACGGGTTGAAATGTTGGATCATTGAAAAAAGGATTGAGGAAAATTTGCATGTTCCATGAAAAGTTAGGGATGTAGGGCAGCGGAAGAACGAGTGACGTTCTTACTAACCTTATATCAATTATGAAATTAGGCTACTGGCTGAAGATGTAGAAAGTGTTTGACATGTGACTCCAAACACAAGAGGGGGTGAATTGTGGAGATTTGAAAATCTTGGGTTTGAAAAATATCATTTGTAAATTCAGAGTTTAAAAATATTTTATAAAACAAATGAATAAATATGCAACAAAAATTCAAAGTAAAGAAAATAACTATAAAATAAAAGAGATAAGTGAAGATAAATAACAACAGAGAATTATATAAGTTTGGCCAAGAAGACCTAGTATTTCCAAAGAATTATTCTTGAGAGTATCTATTAAAATTAAGAGATTGCCGAAGGTTGTACCCACGAGCCCCCTTATACAAGGAAATGACGTTTCACGTTAACTTCTAAAAAAACAACGAACAAGGCTTAGAGTGGTTAGTCTCTAAACCAAATAGAGATTTTACACAACCTAATCTCAAACCAAGTTATTACATAGAGAAACCATAAATTGAACTGAGATTTTTCCAAGGCTGATCTCGAACCTAATGAGTTTTTATTCCATGCTAAACTAAAAAGAGAGAGATTTTAATCGGGATGATCTTGATCTAATAAAGATTTTACTCGGGCTGAGCTCAAGAACCGTTGTAAAAATTTTCACTGGTTGATCTTCATTAACTAAACAAGAGATTTTTATTCATTGGAGAAGCTCATGAACCAGACAAGGATTTCCTAATACAATCCCCCAATACAATCAATGATTTTAATTGGTTTAGCTTGCAACTAAAATAACAACTTCCTATGGAAAAATTATTTACTAAAGAGAAAAATTATTTTAATTTGTTTCATACTCATTTGTAATCGCTTCAGCTAATATGTTGTTGTATCAATAAGAATCCTATTTACTCAATTAATAAGAGTATTTGATCCTAGTAGTGGCTACTTTGTCATTTCATCAGGCGTAGCTTGAATCACAAGTTAAAAATTTTAAATCTGTATTTTCAATTATTTGATTTGAATCAAATGTAATACATGATTCGAATCAGAAGCTGTGTGAAAAATGGGATTTACCTTTGGACCATTTGATTTGAATCACAAATTGAACCTGATTCGAATCACAACCTAACGTGATTCGAGTCAGGTGCAAAAATTTATTTGAATCAAGTGTTTTCTTGAAGCTATTTTTTGGATTTGCTCAAATTGATTTGAATCACAGTTTTCACTTGATCTGAAACAAAGCTTCAAGACCCAATTTTTCATCCTTGATTAAATAGTTATTTCTTTAATGAAAGTAACAAGTGAGCGAAACCTATGGAGAAACCCATAGACACAAAGACTCATTTTTTCTTTTATTCTTAGTGTGTATATACCCATCACCATGATTCTTTCTCTTATTCACTAGAACAACTTCTTGATTATGAATTCTTCAAATTCATTTTCCTTTTGGTTTGCATCTTGTTCTTGTGCAATTTTTTGTTGTTGGGTAAATTAGAGAGGGGTAGTTGCTTTATCTTGATGTGTTATTCATGATTAATCAATCTCTTGATAACAATCAATGCCAAAACCCATTTGACCTAAAATTTGAGAGAACCTTGTGTGTGTTCTTCATTCACCTTCATCTAAAACCCTTGAATAACACCTTTGTGTTTTTAGAGTGATTGTTAGATATTCTATAACTATTCATCATCTTCATTTAGTCTTGTTCCATTATGTGTGAGGGCAAGGTGTTGTTTTTATGCTGTCAAAATATTGTGAATCAACCGCAACTTAAGTGGAATCATAGAAATCGAGCACATGCAACCAAGACAAGCATTTTTTGCCACAAAACACCAATAGGTCGACTCACACACATCATAGGTCGACCTATTGCAAGACCTTTATGAAAAAATTCAGGTAAAGGATGAATGCGTCGACGCATCACCCTCTTAGGTCGACGCATTAGCATTTGAGGAATTCACGAGAATGCGCACGCCGACCCTTCAGGTCGATGTATCAAACTTTGGCTGCTCAAGTGCAAAAATAGAATGCGTCGACGCATTGCTTTCTTAGGTCGACGCATGGTCGTTTGGGGAATCCACGGGTATGCGTACGCCGACCCTTCAGGTCGACGCAAGCATCACACATGGCTCATTTTTCAGGTGCAAAGCATTCAATAGGTCGACCTATGCAGAGAGCAGGTCGACCTATGTAGAGAGCAGGTCGACCTGTCGCTAATAAATTGGGTTTTCTGTTGTTTTCACTTTGGCCTATGCATTGTATGTGGTATAAATACTCAAGTGATCATTCTCAAGCAATTTAACAAGAAACGTGAAAGATAGACTCAGCTTCTTCTCATCTTCAACCTTTCGCTTATTGATCGAGAATCACACATAATCATCTTTCTCGATCGAAGTAAGGAACGTGTGTTGATAAGGTTCAACGGTAGATATTTGTCTTGTTCGAGGTTCGACGGTAGACATTCATCTTGTTCGAGTGAAGAGTGTTGAGGGTGTTTCTTGTATAAAACCTTAGGGTTTTTCCTTCTTCATCAAAGATTTTGTTCGAAGGTTTTTGACGATCGATTTGCTTTGGTAATCAATTCAGTCATGCATAAGGTATTGAGGGATTGAAGATCCGCTCAACAAAATTGCTACAACCGGAGGATTGAGAAAGGAACGATCGGGGTCTTGATCGTGAAGATCTTAGACATTGACTTGATTCAACTTGAATCAAGGGGAGGATCGAATTGTATTCAATTTTACTGCATGTGTGTAGTTGGTGATTGGTACTTTCTATCCTTGTTAAACATTTTGCAATCTAATAAAACTTTCCTAATTTCATTTGAAATTAGGGGCAGACGTACTCCTGCGAGGACGATAGAGGAACTGCCTAGACAAATATCGTGTTCCTTATTGCTTTTACTTTATCGTATTTCCATTCGTTTTCGTTTATTTCCATTTTTGAACAAAAACTAAGGTTAGGTAAAATATCGATCACCAAGTGTTCGATAAAATTACTCAATCAAATTTTTGTTCAAATTTTAGTGAAAACGTTCATTGTGAGTAATATACCATATAGTGTGAAATTGAGACAATCGAGATATTCGTTAAAACGTAATTCATCACTTGACATTTTCATCCGTTCGGTTTAGTGCACATATCCGGTCCCCGATAACATAATCAAGTTTAGACGATTAAGTGATTCAGGGAAGTCACGTTTCAAATAGCTAAAATTTTCTTAAGTGGAAAAAGGTGGTCTATTCACCCCCCTCTAGACCAGTCTTATCGTCTAACATTATTAAGGACCTTCATCTCTAAAGATTGAATGTTGAGGGAGACTAGTGATACATTAGGATATATAATGTTTTTGTGTGAATTTTTCTATTTGTTAGAGGTATGTATCTTTTCTTGAATTTCGTTCGGTGTTTCATATTATTCATAAGAATAAAGTTTCCATTATACTCCAAGGAAGACTTTGGCGAGATTTAGTATCAAATGTCTGTAAGGCGGGGATGAAATTTTTCCATCTTTGTGGAGTTGGAGAAAGATTGCTCGTAGATAAAGTTGAGAGTTATCCAGACAATGTTTGGCTATGGAAATCACTCAGATAAGAGATCGACAAAATCAAGTGGATTTCAACATACAAATACTTGTAGAAATATTATTGTGATAGCGAGGTTATTGGATTAAGATATTTTAGAGATCTTATTTTGGTTAGCATTTAAGTATCCGCATCAACAGAGGGAATTATCGTTTGATAATTCATTGTAACCAAAATGCTTGCAATCAAACTTATCAAAATATTGGAATATATATCATGATTATTTTCCAATGTTTTTCAACACCATTGAAGTGTGGAGTAGGCAATGCGAGGACGAATGTCAAACCACTATATATCTCTTTGTATATTTTCTTTTTCTCTTATCTCCTCTTAATTTTCTAGTAATCATTAATTTTGTTATTGCATTAGTGCATTTGTATATATTGTATACCACATAAGTTAGAATTTGCTTATAGAGATTTATGTATAAGTTTAGGTAAATGGACTATCAATCATATTGAAGTATCATGAATCCAATTGTGTCTTGATTAAACATGTATGCTTAAATTTTTGAAATAGCTTTGTTTAAAGCTATTTGGGTTATCTTGTGATTAACTTGCATTAGAAAAATAAAGTTCATAGTGAACTTCATGTATCATTTCATATGGTTTAATTCATTAAGATGCTTCATAGCTCTCTTGTTTTTATGTTTTGCTTTCATGCTTCTTAAAAGATATAATTTCATATATAGGACCTTAAACGTTTTGGAATTGTCTTAAAGGGAACATGGTATATTCCACCCCCCTTCTAGACCTCTTCGTTGGTACCAGAGTAGGGATTTTGATCAAAGAATTGCGACTTCAAAAGTTGAGGATATGGTTCCTTCAGTCCTAAACAAATTTTCTAATGGTTTGGAAGCTTATGCAATTCAATAAACTCCAATGAAACTACATTGATTTACTAATGCTTGATTATTCATTGCAATGCATTACATAGATTTATTCAAAGCAAAACCTTGCTGGTATGTTCTTCAAACATAAATTGTATTTAAGATATTCTATAAGTTTTGTTTCATCCAAGATTGAACTGATAAAATTTTTAGGTATGTGCAGTATGTTTTTGACACAATGTCTTGAAGGTTGTTCCAGATTAATCCTGAGTGAAGATGGATGTACATTCACTCTATATATACTAAAATTTTTATGAGATAAAAGAAGGAAACAAAAGCACCTTCTAAGTGACTTGTTCTTCCAAGGTTATTGTAAAAAGAAGATGAAAGCATTTTTATGGCTATTGACAATGTTTCTCCGAAGTTTCAACAATTACAAAAGACTCAAGGACAAGATGTTCCTTAAAGGGCCAAACAATTGTCAAAGACTTGAATAAGGTGTCCAGGATTGACAAGTTGTGTCAATAAGTGATAATCAAACAATTGTCATTCAAAGATCATCTGAAGTCTTATGAAGGAGGGTCTGATATTATTCTTCAGACGTACAAAAGATGTATCCAATTAGTATATGATTGTTTGGGTTTCAAAGCTTATGCTATTCTTATTGTTGATGACTAATAGTTCTCGTGTGCATCAAGTTAAGCCTAAATCGTCAAAATTGGTATGATCATTCCAACCCTTCTGTATTTCTTTGTGTATGAATAGTTGTAATTATGCTTACTTACCAATCTGTGTTGTGTGATTAAAACATATTTGCGTATGTGATGTGTTTGCACATTTCATGCCTTAACCATTCACTCATTCAACATATTTGTTTAACTCTTATTTCGTTCGTTACATTCATTTGCATTTATTCATGCAGTCATGCACTATCATTCATTATATGGATTAAAGTTATTTTTGCATTCACACCAATACATCTTGTATTAAAATTCCTTAAGAATTTGCATTAAAATAGCTCAAATTCTTTGCATCCATACATGACATTAGAATTAGTTTTTCATGTGAATTAAAAGTGTTTTTCATCTTATAAGTGAATTGAATTTGAAAAGCATCATTTTTTTCTTTCTCTCAAGTTTTTTTTTAAATGTGCTTTTTTATTCAAATTAAACAATTTTTCTTAAACTCGTGATTCGAATCAAACCACTGGGATTTGAAAGCATTTGAGGTTGTTAAATTGGATTTGAATTATATATTGAACTTGATTCAAATCAAAACACTTTTCATTTAAAAAATATAAAACGCGTGATTCGAATCAGATTTTACACATGATTCGGATCACAAATTGAAAAGTCACGCCTTTATCCCTTTTCAGTTCAATTTTAGTTTTTTCATTTTTCATTTCCTCATTTTATTTTTCTTAAACCTCCAAAAACCCTTTTGAGAAAAAAGTCTTAATCATCATTAAGCACTGATTTTCCTCATTTAACTCATCATCAATCATCATCTCATAATCATCACCTATTACTCGACCATCATCAATGATCCCTCACAACCCTCAGAAGAGCTTCTCTTACAAGCAATAGGGTAAGAGACCGATGGTATCTTCTGCACCTCCTATAGTTCCTAAGAAAGCCGGAAGCAATGTTCAAGCGAGCAAGTATTCTAGTGACGGGAAATTCAAGAAAAAGTCAAGCAAGGCATCTGCTCCAAAATCAAGCAAGGTATTTACTCCAATTATATCTATATTATTTCTTTTACCACCTCCCCTGAAAGATTCGTTGTCATAATCAATAAGGCGGAGAATGTGGAACCTTGTTTTGCAAGTAATATGACATCAACTTTTGATGATGACAACTCTAATGACAATTATCATAAGTCAAGCATGAATGATTAAGCAATTAAAGATACAAACATAAGTATTATGGTTTGATATACTTGGATATCCAATTATGAGAAATTAAATAAAAACAATCTAAAACCTCATATCAAGAGATCTCAAGCAGTATCAACATAAAGAGAAGCACATGGCCAAAGCTTGTAGAAAATGAGTAATCTCCTACTTTAGTAAGTGAGTGATCATATGTAAAACCAAAGGGGCTTTTTGGTAAAAGTACGAGGTTAAAACACACACATACACCAAAACCTTTTTCAAAATGATTTGCCAAAAGAAAATACTTTAGAAAACATCTAGAAGTTATGTCGGATAAATTGAGAGAAGTCAAACAAGCCATGGGCAAAATTTTGACTTTTCTAATCAATTATAATATATGTCACTACGCCAAAAAAGAGCAAAGAAAATGCTTTTTTTGCCTTTAACAGCGCTGCCTATGGTAGCGCTGCTGTAGGTATAGAGAGCATTTTTTACGCGAAAGCGCTGCTAAAGGCCTACTTTAGAAAGCGCTTTTCTTTGAAAAGCGCTTTCAAAAGTAGAGTTGTAGCAGCGCTTTCAAAAGTAGGGTTGTAGCAGCACTTTCAAAAATAGGGTTGTAGCAGCGCTTTTTCCTGCGAAAGCGCTTTCTAAAGTAGGTCTTTAGCAGCGCTTTTGCATAAAAAAAAGTTATTATCATTGAACTGTATCAACAAACTTGTGGCATATCTTATAAATATCAAATAAACACAGCTATTAGCATTGACATTTTATTCATTGGTTTTTTGAATTGACTTGTTGACAATTCTGCAACTAACAAAGAAACTGTAAGATTTTCAAGTACACAATATGCAGATTCTCATATATAAGAGATTTTCACAAAGTTGCTAAATTGCTAAATTGACATGTAAATGAAATTCTTCATAATGCAGAAAACACTTTCATGGTTTAGTAGCATAAACATCACTCAAAATACTTTTAACATTTTAAACAAAAAGTTTTTCATAATTAAGACACATTGAATTCAAAAGCCAACTCAAGAAAGTTTATGTTAATAAGGGTAATCTGGGAGACTAAAGCCACGAAGCTATTAAGTCATGAATATCAAGTTCAAGAAGAATGATTCAGGCAAACACAATGATAAGTAGTAAGTAGTATAAATTGATTTTATAAGTTAATTTCATAAAAAATACAAAGTGAAAGTAGTAATAAAATATGTTTGCTCTCTTTAATTCTCTTATCAATAAAAGTACTGCAACTACAAGGGTCCCACTATGGTTAGTTGAGTCTCATCTCAAAACATGTAGTTAATTTGCTAACATAGCTAGTAAAATTTGAGAGAGGATTTTCATGTTTCAATAAAAATATTAACATTTCATTATCTATTTATTTATTTCATTTAAAAATTACTTATGACATGCTAATTAATTCCCAATGTTCCTTCCATGTTTGTTAGGGAATTTTAAAGATGTACGTCTACTTTATAATGTTGATGACTAAAGCCACGAAGCCGACATCCAAGATGTTTCAAATGTCATAGAAAATTTGTAATACAAATTCAACAAACAACAAAAATAGTATGATTATTTGTTTTTTCTAAATTGTATCTGAACTATTAATAAGTTAAACAAATAACTCTTTGATCAACAAAATTAAGGAAGGGGTAATAACATATATCCAAAAAGAACGAATCAAAATCAATCAGACAAGAAAGCATAATTCAAACACCAGAGAAATATCACTGTTGTTCTATGCTTAAACTGTTTTTCTTGAATGATTAAGTTGAATTTATTCTTGTCTTAAATATAATTGAGCAATGTTTTCTACTAGGCTGAAGGAAAAGAAAAAATGGTGAGGATCAAATTACAAAAGTGGAGAGAAGGAGAACCTGATTGTGAAACGAACGAAACCTCCACTACAGAAAAGTGATACAATGTCAATGCAGAAGACGTTGATGATGTTGAATCCAAAACAAAATGAAACCCCCACTGCTTAAGAGAAAATTGTAAGTGTGCAGAGAGAAGAAAAACGGAGTTAAGGTTTAAAACACCCAAATAAAAACAAGTAGTTTAGAGCTTGAGCATAAGGAACATTTTTCTGTGAAGCTATAGTGCGGCCGGAGGGAGTAGTGGCCGGAAACATAATACCCGTGGCCGGAGGGAAAGAACAGACTGAGGGACGGTGTCAGAGAGTGAACGAATAGAGGGAGGGACGGTAGAGAGAGGGGCGACCGGAGCTGGGGTAGGGTCGAAGAAGAAGTTTCGTTTGAAGAAGAGAGAAAATCGTGAAAGAATGAATTAGGGATTTGGGTTGTTTTGTTTTATTTTTTAAAACTTAATGGCCTAACGCAGCGCTTTTTAGGAAGCGTTTTCTAAATGGGACCTTTAGCATTGTAAAGCACTTTCTAACTTTTGCCTTTAGCAGCACTTTTTTGTCATCATAAGGAAACGCTTTTTAAAAGCGCTTTCTAAAGGGGGGCCTTTAGCAGTACTTTTTTAAAGCGCGCGTTCACCTCTAGCAGCGCTTTATAGAAGCGCTTTCTAAAGTTATATTTAGATAGCACTTTTCTTGATAACATTTTCCGTGTTTTTTAGCGAATATTTTTTACAACTTATAGCAGCGCTTTTTGATAAAAATGCTATCTTTTTAGTGCTGCCAAAAGCGAATTTTGGCGTAGTGTGTTCAATCGATTAGATTTTCATAAACTTGGGGTCCATACTAGTTTGAAAGCGCCTTGATTTTGTGCAACGGCTATATATCTCAAATTTCCACTTTGAGGACTTACAATCATATACTTGCATCATCTAATAGATTAGAAACTTGGTCTAATCGATTAGCTAACAATAAAATTAGTTTAATACAAATTCCTCCGTTTAACACCTCGACAAGATGTAGTTGAACATCATCTTCAACGAAGACGGAATATGAAATATTTTAACCTCAAAGACCTCTCATGAGTGTCGCCAACTATTGATCTGCTTCCATTTCGCCCTTACTCTCTAAATCTCCTTATATGAATGTTCTTTTGCTTCCGATGCTCACGGCCATGACTCTTTAAAGTCTTAAATCTCACTGGTAAATCACTCAATGTATGGCATTAAATCATTCAGTTTCTTAACAATAACAATTGATATTTTTATAATGAAGTTCAAATTCAAGTTTCTAAGTTTAACATGAAGATGAACTTTCAACATTTGACTGGGAACAGTGATTTTAATCATAGTGAGTGATTGGGCATTCCCGATCCGATTTGGAATCCACACAGACAACAATTGAAGGTTGAGAAAACACTTAGAAGGGGGGTTGAATAAGTGGGTTTTAAAACTTTTTGAAGGAAATATAATCAGAACACAGTTATTTTTATCTTGGTTCACCTTCTCAATAAGGCTAACTCCAGTCCACCCTCAATAAGGTGATTTGCCTATCTCAATAGAGGTCTTAATCCTTTATAATCAGAACTTGATTACCCTTGCACGACCAACTTCCGTGACTCAAAATACAATGCACGAGCCAAACTGCTGGTGACTAACAACCCCGCACAAACCAACTGTTTGTGACTAACCAATCTTCTAAGACTCAACTAGTCCTAGACTTCTTGAGACTTCTGACCCAACTGGTCTCTCAAGGACTCAGTTACCACGTAACTTCTGTTGACAGTGTATTGTTTTGCTTCTAGAAAGTTGTAATCACAACTGTGATATTTCACTAGGATTAAGTACAGAATAATGAACTCAGAATATGAATATGAAAATTTAGCTTCAGAGAGTTTTTCTTCACACTTGATGATTTATCAGAGTTGCAGCGTTCTTGTGTGTTCTTTCTTGTTTTCTTCTATTTCGCTCGTTGTATTTTCTTCAAACGATCATGAGTATATATAGCTTCAGAATTTTTGACCGTTATCTCCAAGGCTTGTAGTCAGCATTAAATGGTTTGCGTGTTGTCTTTGCTTTTGCTGTCACCAAGGATTTGCATTTGGATAGCTTCTTCAATCAACCTTGTGAATTACACTTTTGGAGTGTTGCAGCCGTTTTGCTAATGATTATGTCTTCAACGTTTTAATTTGAATCAATCTGCGTAAACTTATGTTCAGTCTTTGTTCTTCAATCTTCTGTTGTGAATGTATTTACGGTGCTCTGGTGTAATATCAGAAGTTGCTTTCAGCGGTGTTGATTTGAATCATTCCTTATAATCTTTTGTTCAGCTTTGTTCTTCAACTTCTATTGTAGATATGTTTGCAGCGTGTGGTATCAGAAGTTCCTTTGTGACTTGTGTTGTGTTTCTCTAGCTCCTCATAAGTGCCAAGTTCTGATTGCTGGTACTGGTACATCTTCTGAAATTAGAACCATATGAATAGAGTACCATGTTTGCTTTATACAAAATTTGTTTGCTTGTTATCATCAAAAAACTAAAATATGATTAGAACCAAACTATGTTCTAACAATCTCCCCCTTTTTGATGATGACAAATAATTTATGTTCTAAAGAAAATTTTGTATAAGATAATTGATCTCCCCCTGAGATGTATAATCTCCCCCTGAAATAAATATTTAGAGAGAAATATGATGGATAACTTCCCTGAATAATTTTCTTCTTGACTTGATCTTTCAGAAGATTGATGGATGTGGTTGTGTATACGCGCATCTTCACAGAAGTTTTAAATATATTCCTGCATTCCTTTTAACAACAGAAACTTCTGGAGCACAAGTTAAAGAGATTTTATCTTTGATTTGTAGACCTTGTTCTATTCAAGTTACTTAAAAATTTTAGGAGATGTATATTATTTTCTTTTAAACATATATTCTCCCTCTTTTTGTCATAATCAAAAAGAAATGATGCTAAATGAAAATGTATGAGATTAGTCAGGTTGGACCATTATAGGCATTAAATTTTCATGTTATCCCAGAAATAAATAATTGATAAAGAGAAGAAAAATTCATTGATTAGAAAAACATGACAGAATACAGACTCAAGATACACAAACTCCTAGTAGATGGGTTCATAATATCCTCCATGAAAGAATAAACAGTCACAGCGCTCTGCATGCAGTGCTTCCCTCTTGTTCGGAAGTTCTGACGTACGCAGTATGTTCACGATTCCTGCAGATTCAAAACATGCTGACAGGACTCTTCCATAGGGAATGGAGAATTCTTGTCCACATTTGAAGGCTATTAGAGACTCTCTAATGTGTCCAAATATAATCGCATCAAGGTTTATCGGTTTACCCGATTCCAGGCGATTAATCAAGAACCTGTCTCTAGCACACGGGATTTTATGGAATTTTCCTCTAGGAAAGAGATTTGAAAGGATCATCCTGAACCAGACTTGTTTGGATGAGGAGAGGTAGTAGGGGTTGTTTTTGAGATGACGAGCGAGTCTGCTCAAATCATTTGGGATGACAAATGCATTGGCATAGTCGAAGACTGAGAGACATGCAGCATCATGCCTGATTGGACACCCAATAACTTCAGTAATGGATGCTTCAGAAATTGCGAAGAGAATTCCATAAATGGAGGAAGTGATACTGAGGTTATCTTCATCGACATAAGCATTGCCCCAGAAATTTTTGACAAGGTTTGGAAGGACAGAACCATTTAAAATAGAAATGTAGGATTCCCATCCTTGCTTATGGCAGAGGTTTATGCAGTAGTTGTCTCTTTTATCTAGCCATAGATTTTGTACTTTTATAACAGTGAGGGATGTTTGGGACGACATGCTGGAAGGAAGTATTGATGAGAGAGAAAACTGATACTAATTTAATAGATGGATGTTAGAAAAGGAAGGCTTTTTATAGAGGATTTATGAGAAGAGAAAACGTTTGGACTAGGTAATCAATGTATGAACTTGCATGCATTATGGAATGAAGAGAAGGAGAGAAGTATTGCAATGACCAAGGAAATAGTAGCGTTATGATTAAAAACATGTTAGGGATAACATAGAGAATTAATGCAACAGTTACCAAGACTTATTACTCATTTTTCTTTACACGCGCGACCTTTCAGATTTTGAACATGTGCTCAACAATCTCAGGTTTACGTGAATTGGCAGTTTTATATGCTGAACTTCTGACTCATCTTAGAAAATAAACTTCTGATCCAAGGGGTCAGATATTTCTAGATGATAATCTTGTAGATAGTTCAACTTGAAATTCAGAATTTAACCACGATTTCATTCAGGACACAAATCCATACTAATGTTCTTTAGGATGAACTTGAATCTATCTTCAGAAAGAGGTTTTGTGAAAATATCAACCCATTGAAGGTCTGTGTCAGTAAAGTTTAAGCTTAATATCCCTTTCTGAATATAGTCTCTGATGAAATGATGCTTAATTTCTATGTGTTTAGCTTTAGAGTGAAGAATAGGATTTTTGGAAAGGCATATTGCAGAAGTGTTATCACAGAAAATGGGAATCTTACGCTCATAGATGTGATATTCTTCTAACTGACTCTCATCCAAAACATTTAAGTGCTACATCCTGCAGCAACAACATATTATGCTTCTATAGTTGATAGTGCAATGGTAGCTTGCTTTTTGCTATATCAGGAGATCAAATTATTTCCTAGAAACTGACAACTTCCAGATGTACTTTTACGTTCAATTCTATCTTCAGCAAAGTCAGCATCACAATAACCCACTAAGTTAAACTCTCTGGATTTTCTGTAACATAATCCAACATTAGTAGTACCTTTCAGATACCTTAGAATTCTCTTGACAGCAGTCAAGTGTGATTCTCTAGGATCTGATTAGAATCTTGCACATAAAGACACACTAAACAGAATATCAGGCCTAGATGCAGTTAGGTAGAGTAATGATCCAATCATACCTCTGTAGAGCTTCTGATCTACCTTCTTACTTACCTCTTCTTTGCCTAAAATACAAGTAGGATGCATTGGGGTTTTTGCTTCTTTACTTTCTGATAATTTGAATTTCTTCAGAAGTTCTTTGACATATTTTGCTTGATGAATGTAAGTGCCTTCAAAAGTTGGGTTTATTTGAATTCCCAGAAAGAATTTAAGTTCACTCGTCATGCTCATTTCAAATTCTTCCTGCATAAACTTAGCAAATTCTTTTCCAAGAGAGATATTAGAAGTTCCAAAGATAATATCATCCACATATATTTGACAAATTAAGATATCATTTTTGAATGATTTTCGAAAGAGTGTTGTATCAACTTTCCCTCTTGTGAAACCTTTATCTAGAAGAAATGAACTAAGTCGTTCATACCAAGCTCTAGGAGCTTGTTTTAAACCATATAAAGATTTCTTTAATTTAAAAACATGTTCAGGATAGATAGAATCTTCAAAACTAGGGGGTTGATGAACATACACCTCTTCTTCGATGTAACCATTTAAAAATGAACTTTTAACATCCATTTGATATAGAGTTATGTTAAATTGAGCAGCATAAGCAATTAATAGTCTAATTGACTCTAACCTGGCGAATGGAGCAAAGGTTTCATTATAGTCAATACCTTTTTGCTGACTATACCCTTGAGCAACCAGTCGTGCCTTGTTTCTGATGACTTCTCCTTGCTCATTCATTTTGTTCCTGAACACCCACTCTGTTTCGACAATGTTGAATCCTTCAGGTCTTGGAACTAGATCCCATACATCATTCCTGGTGAATTGATTTAGCTCTTCTTGCATAGCAATGATCCAATCTGTGTCTTGAAGTGCTTCATCTACTGAATTTGGCTCAATCATTGACACTAATCCAAATAATGAATTTTCATTATTTCTTAGGTATGCTCTAGTTCTGATAGGATAATCTTTCTTGCCAAGGATAATATCTTCTGAATGATGTGTAGTTAATCTTGGAAATCTTTTATGACAGTTTTCTTCAGAAGTTCTAATGTTCTCCATGGTTGATGTGATTTCTGATGTATCTTTGTCTTCTGAATCATCAGGATTTAAGAGTTGCTCTTCTGTATCTACAAAATTTTCAGTCTGTGTGTGTGTGTGTTTGTGTGTGTGTGTGTGAAAGAATTAGGTCAACGGTTTAGGAAATATATCATGTAATTGGAGAGATGAGATTTTGATTGAAATTATGTAATAAATCTTTCTATTTTGGTTCAATATCTCTCCAATATCCCTTGCACAAATTTTGTTCCAATATTTGGCCCTCTTGATTGATTAAAATTGATTGGAAATTAAATCTTTGATTAAAACTTATTTTTCATATTTATAATGATTTATTCTTATTTAAATGAATTAAAATATTCAAATAAATAAGATAAATATTATAAAAATAAAATACTTAATTTAAATGTAATTATAGGGCCCATAGACATGTTTGAAATCCAAAAGTTAGGCCCAAAAGTTCAAAACATCAAACTTCTCCACTTTGCATTTTATGCATTTTCTCAAAATCGACTAACTTGTGCAATCCATAACTCATTCAATATTTATCATATGGAGATGATCTAGGACTTTTTGGAAAGCCCAAGATGTCCTCTACAAGCCACTTTGGAACCTTTTTTTCATTTGTAGATTTTATCTTGATAATATAGCTCCTGACAAAAAATAGCTTTTTGCGAGCTTCTAGAAGGACCTGTAATGTTTTGGCTCATATCTCTCCAATGATGAATTTATTGATCTTGGGCCCAACATAAAAGTTATAGATAATTAAATTTCCTTGAGAATAAGCTTTGTTTGAGGAATTTATGATGAACCCTGTGGGAGATATGGTTAGTCAAAGTTGGGTTGACTTTCTCCTAGAAACCCTAATTTAGTGACTTGGAATTTTGTGGATTTCGGATCTTTACTTGATGAATCATGATCAACCTTTGATCAAATGATGAATTATAATTTAAAATGTTGATGTTAACCAAAAATCAGGAGTTTTGACTGTAGTTTGACCATAATTGACTTTTAGGTCAAACTGGTCGACTATGGATCATTTGAGCAGTTGACTGAGCAATCTTGGGGATCAGAGCCTTAAAAATAGCATGAGGATCCTTTGAAGCATATGAGAGGCCATGGGATCCATTTGAAGTCTTAAAACTTGATTTTACCTTGAGAGAAACAAAACCCTAATTATGGGCCTGTTGCTTAGGAGAGAGGTAAATGCGCCCAATTCTTGCATATTCTTGAGCAGTTGAAAGTCAGGTGAGTCAAAATATCTGAAAATATTATGGGAAAATTTTGGGGTATGACACCTGCGTCTTCTGGATGATTGTAACCATCTACCACGATATCCCATAGATCAAGATATTGTCCTAGAAAGAAACTTTATATCCTATCTTTCCAATATTCAAAATTCTCTCCATCGAACACATGAGGTTTTGTGTAACCATTATTGTTTGAATCATTCACCATAGTGTTTTCCTTATAGATCTTTTTCTTACATGGTTAAGTGTTTGCACCCAGAACCATGCGCTCTGATGCCAATTGAAGGTTGAAAAACACTTAGAAGGGGGTTGAATAAGTGGGTTTTAAAACTTTATGAAGGAAAGATAGTCAGAACACAGTTATTTTTATCCTGGTTCACCTTCTCAATAAGGCTATCTCCAGTCCACCCTCAACAAGGTCATTTGCCTCTCCCAACAGAGGTCTTAGTCCACTATAATCAGAACCTAATTACACTTGCACGACCAACTGTCGTGACTCACAATACAATGCACGAGCCAAACTGCTGGTGACTAAAAACCCTGCACAAACCAACTGTTTGTGACTAACCAATCTTCTAAGACTCAACTAGTCCTAGACTTATTGAGACTTCTGACCCAACTAGTCTCTCAAGGACTTAGTTACCACGTAACTTCTGTTGACAGCGTATTGTTTTGCTTCTAGAAAGTTGTAATCACAATTGTGATATTTCACTAGGATTAGGTACAGAATAATGAACTCAGAATATGAATATGAAAATTTAGTTTCATAGAGTTTTTCTTCACACTTGATGATTTATCAGAGTTGCAGCGTTCTTGTGTGTTCTTTTTTGTTTTCTTCTACTTCGCTCGTTGTATTTTATTCAAACGATCATGAGTATATATAGCTTCAGAATTTTTTACCGTTATCTCCAAGGCTTGTATTCAGCATTAAATTGTTTGCGTGTTGTCTTTGCTTTTGCTATCTCCAAAGATTTCCATGTGGATAGCTTCTTCAATCAACCTTGGGAATTACACTTTTGGAGTGTTGCAGCCGTTTTGCTAATGATTATGTCTTCAACGGTTTAATTTGAATCTATCTGCGTAAACTTTTGTTCAGTCTTTGTTCTTCAATCTTCTGTTGTGAATGTATTTACGGTGTTCTGGTGTAATATTGTTAGCTGAAGATTTCGTTTTATATTGTTTGTCCTTCGAAGAGGTTGAGAATCGAAGGAAGAGATGGTTATTGATGGCCATCCCTTAAAAAGTGAAAGAATGGCTACTGATGGTCATGCCTCGAAAATACAGACTTCTAAGTTCGTTGAAGATAGTGAACACTGAAAGACTAGTGAAAGCATATGTCTTCGGGACTTAGACAAAATTTATAAAGTATATAATTAAGTATTACTACTTAGCGTGTTTTTTAGTAGTGTTTGTTTAAATACACTGCCACGCGTCGAAGATGGACTTAGGCGGGAAGATTTGAAATTCGAAGACGGTTTCGTAACCGTTCAACAACAGATGGCTTCGCTAGAAGTTCTGATGAGAAACGTGGCAGCAGATTAGTGTAGGACCGTTAAGGTCGAAACTAGTATAAATAGGGGTCTTTATGTTAGGATTCCGTGTGTTCATTTTGTACAAATCACTCACATATTTACTCAAGTATCAAGTGTTACGAGAAAGAGTTCGCTGAGAAAATGTGCGTATGACACCACCATTTTAATACATGTGTATTGTATTTCATTTTCGAATACATTTCTGAATTACTGCATTCCATTTATTTCTTGTCATTTACATTCCTGTATCTTTATTTTACTTTCGAATTTACTTTCATGATCATTTACTTTTAAAGTCCTTAACGTTTCTGCAGTTTAAGATTCTTTATGTTTTAACAATTTTTAAGTTTCATATGTTATGTTATCTATTTTTCTTGTTGAAGTTATAATTACATATAACGAAGCAATTACCAAGATTCTTGAATCGAACAATACTCATCGAAGAGGACAAATTACGAATATGATTCAAATGAACATTGATAACAATCTTCTTGACTATGTATCCTAGGATCAATCTAGTCGATCCTGCAAGTAACCAAATCATATTTATTATAGTTTGGAAGACTAGCGGTTGTTTACCGGAAATCACCGTAAACAAATTGGCACGCCCAGTGGGACAGTGTCACGCGGATTGTTTTAATCAATTATTTTGTTTTTGTCTAGACAATATCAAGACCTTGTATGAACCTTAGGAACGGTAAATTAAAAGACAGTGCACAACCGATTCCCAAACGAAGGTACAACAGGAAAATGGCTGTTACGGCCAGTGCAGGGGGTAATCAAGATCCCCCACAAGGTTCAGGATCAGGAGCGGCAAATTCGACTTCTACTCAAGAAGCACGAGATGCAACGGGTCCAAATGGATCGAGACCTGCAGATAATTCCCAGACTATGCCTGAAAATAATACAGCACCCTCAGGGACTGTTCCAGTTTCAGTGTCGACAACCGCACCCTCATCCACAAGTGCAGAGGACGTATTGTTTGCCTCGACAAATGCTGCAAACAATTTATTTGGTCAAGGTACAAACTCCGCTTTCGAATGGAGACCAAATAATCCATACGGAATGCCATACCCACATGGAACAGGCGTACGAGGGGCAGGATATATATATATCCCCCAACTAACAATGCGGCATTTTCACCAAATGTTAGTTCAGTGGGTCGAAGTGCACATAACACTGGTTTCTCTACCCAGATGCCTCACTTTACCACAAATAACCAAGCAGCATTTCGACAAGAAATGGATGCAAGCAACCATGATATGGTAGGGGTTTTGGCCAGAGAGCTAACTTCAGTCTTGAACCCACTAATGGCAAATGTTACTACGACAAATAGAGAAAACGTAGAAATTTTCCAAAAGATATCATCGCAAATGAATCGAATGGCAGAATTCATGGGAGTACCACCACCTAAAAGGAAAGACAAACAGCCTGTGAATCAAGAAGAGAGGCCTATTTTGGAACGTGTGCAAGATATGGTTCCCCCACCTAGGACGGTTCCTAGGGATATAGGCCCCTCACGAAGGACGGAGTCGTTCGAAAAGACTCCGGTAATTAACTTGGAGGATTCAAGTCAAAGGACCGTCCCCTTTCGACAAGAAATGGAGGAAGAACGACCCAGATTGAGGATTTTGGGTAGGGACGATCATCCAGATGAGATTGTCCAAAGAGTTAGAAGAGAAAATCTGGCTACAGAAAATAACTTAACTGCCATGATAGAAAGGGTTATGGCCAACAATGGCCTTAGTACTGGACTCAGACGTCCAAATTATACATCCCCTATATCAGATTATATCATGCAAACATAATTGCCTAGGGGAACTAAGGTTCCTAAATTCACAAAATTTTCTGGCGAAACTAATGAGTCAACTGTGGAACATATTGCTAGATATTTAACGGAAGCAGGAGACTTAGCGGGAAACGAGGATCTAAGGATTAAATATTTCCCTAGTTCGCTAACAAAAAATGCGTTTATTTGGTTCACTACTTTGCCACCAAATTCGATAGACGCATGGGCATACTTAGAAAGGTTGTTCCACGAGCAATTCTACATGGGTCAAACTAAGATAAGTCTGAAAGAATTGGCCAGTGTTAAAAGAAAATTCGCAGAGACAATTGATGACTACTTAAATAGGTTCCGCCTGTTGAAATCAAGATGTTTTATAACGGTTCCGGAACATGAACTCGTCGAAATGGCTGCGGGTGGTTTGGATTATTCAATAAGAAAGAAACTAGATACCCAATACCTCAGGGACATGGCCCAATTAGCAGATAGGGTTCGACAGGTCGAACGCCTGAAGGCGGAAAAAGCTAGGGCAAATAAAAGCTATAAGAAAGAAAGAGTGGCGTACGTCGAAGCCGAGAATGTTGATGAGGAGTCTTTCAATGACTCATATAGCCTTGAAGAAGTCGAAATAGACTTGGCTGAATTAAAAGAAGCGCCACCTTATGCTTGCAAATTGTTAAATCCAGCAAATGGAAAAAACCCAGTAGAAAATGATAAGAATGATAGGTTCCCTAAGAAAACTTATACATTTGACATTACCAAATGTGATGAAATATTTGATTTACTAGTAAAAGATGGCCAAATGATACTACCCCCAAATTCCAAAATTCCTCCGTTGGAACAACGGAAGAAAAGAGGTTTCTGTAAATATCATGGTTTTTTAGGCCATAAAACTTCTCAATGTTTTCTTTTCAGGGATCTAATTCAAAATGCTCTCAAAGATGGAAGGTTGATGTTTGCTGACAAAACCAAGAATCAAATGAGGGTAGATTCAAATCCTCTGAACATTGCTGACGCTAGCCTCTGTGAGGTAGAAGATATCAACATGGTGGAGGCGTCTGAAGTCGAAGTTGTAGAAACTAAATCAAAGTTCGATGGAAAGCAGGCTACTGAAAGCCTAAATGCTGACATAATCTTCAATACTGATGTTGAAAAAGCTTCCAAGGCAGAGATAATTGAAGCCTCGAAGGAAGAAAGCAGCGAGGCCACTGAAGACCTCAGGATGAAACTCCAGAAAATACAAATCTCTGAAGTTCCTCCAGTAGCAGTTAACATGGTCAGTGCCAGACGCCCAGTGTCTGAGTTTGGCGAATTAGAGACTTGGTTAACAAGGCAAAATGGGGGCATCGAAGCTCCACAAAAAACTGAAAGCCTCAAAGAATATCTTTGGAAATGTCACGAGATAAGCGGTGGTAAGCAATGGATGTGTCCAAGGTGCTCGATCATGCTGAATCGAAGAGTCGAAGCCAACTTCGAGAGGGCTCGGCGCGAAAGATGGGAACATCCAGGAAGAGAGCCAAATCCCCTGCTACAACTATATCCAAAGATGGATGAAAGCTTGGTAGGATTTTTGGTCAGATGCCACAAAGGAAACACTGAAGTTGCTCTGTGTCCCAGATGTGGGGCAGTCTATGATGAAAGACTCGCACGATCATTCGAACGCATATACTGCCATATGAGTAGGGAAACTCAGGGGTTGCGTCCTAACCTTTATGGTTTCGACATATGGACTCCGACAAAGAGGCCTGATAGTCCACACCCTAGAGCTCGAAGAGTGACTTTCAAAGTCCCTGCGAATGCACCCAGGGATAAGTGGATACAAGCTGATGCAAGAACCAACAAATGGCGAAACTGGGACCAAGGAGGAAGAACTGCAATGGCATATAGGAAACAATTTCAAAGACCAAGTCGAGAGGCGAATCGATTGGAGAATTATAAGGGAAAAAATCCTATGTCTCGATCCCAGTGGAGAAGGCATCAGAGGATAAAAAAGTCTCAGAAGGAATACAGGCCAAGAGAAGTTGGAGAATCTAGTAGCAACCAAGTCTCATACCAGGGGGCAAAGTTAAACAAACCTCCGGTGGAACGCAGGTTGTTCGAAGCTGAGAAACTCTTAGATGAAGAAGAGAAGATGTGTTCAAATTCCTGGAAAGAAGAGGATAGAATGACAAATGATTTTGATTCCGATGGAGTGTCATCCATAAATCTTAATTGTAATGTACTATCTGTACTCCCTCACGAGTTTAACCAGGAAGTTGAAGTAGAAGACTGCGAAGAGGCTGATATCGAAGAAATGACAAAACACAGACCTGTGTGTTACTATGTGCTGAATAATGGTGCAGTAGAAGAACAGAATGCTTTCTTCGAAAGACCAGATGAGGGTATGCGAAACCACTTGAAGCCACTCTACATCAGGGCGAAGATTGAGAATGTTGGTATTAATAAAGTCTTAGTTGATGGAGGAGCAGCAGTGAATCTAATGCCTCAATATATGCTGAAAAGAATTGGTATGTTCGATAGAGATATAAGGCCGCATAACATGGTCTTATCTAATTATGAAGGCAAAATAGGACAAACACTGGGAGTTGTTCAAGTCAATTTGACAGTAGGCTCAGTTACGAGGCCAACCATGTTTATGGTTATACCAGCAAAAGCAAACTACAACCTTTTGCTTGGTAGAGAATGGATTCATGGTGTAGCAGCTGTACCCTCAACAATGCATCAGAGGGTGACGATTTGGAGAGAAGATGGTATAGTGGAGAATATCGAAGGTGATCAGAGTTACTACATGGCTGAAGTCAACCAGGTAAATAGAACCAACTTCGACAGGAACCTGGCAAACATAGGTCCTTGTCATGCTGCTGAAGAGATGTATGCTCCAAATAAAAATGCATTGTACTATTTGACTTTGCATCCAAATGGATTCCAATGGGATAGAGAGATCATGGATGGTCCACCAGATCCAGCAACATTGGAGAATTATCAGACAGTACGGCCAACAGGCTGGGATGATGACGGTAATAATGTCTGAGTCTGTGTTCTTCGAAAAGATTTCGGCCTATGTGGCCGAGAACAAAAGAAAGGCGGCTCTCGAAGCCGAACTATCAAGTACAAAGATAGATACAGTTCCAATCAAGGAAGGAACAACAGAATTGGAGATACGTACGAGTTTCGAATTCCCTGAAGACACGGCTCCAGTTGAAGAGATCATAAGAGAAGAACCAAGTCAGAGGTTAGATGCAATATACGACGAAGAACCTTTGGGATTCGAGAAAGACCCAATGGCGTCGAACATAAAGATGTTGGCCCAAGATCCTCTTGAAGAAGTAAATCTTGGAGACAATGATCAAAAGAGAATAACATACATCAGCGCGAAACTAGAGCCTGAGTTGAAAGCAACGATCATCAAAATGTTGAAAGACAACAGAGATTGTTTTGCTTGGGATTATGATGAGATGCCTGGTCTCGGAAGAGACTTAGTCGAATTGAAATTACCAATAAAAGAAGGGAAGAAGCCAATAAGGCAAACTCCCAGAAGATTCGCGCCAGAGATTCACTCGAAGATTAAGACAGAAGTCGAAAGACTCTTGCGTTGCAAATTTATCCGAACTACAAGGTATGTCGAGTGGATTGCTAATATAGTACCTGTAATCAAAAAGAATGGCTCATTAAGAGTATGCATAGACTTTCGTGACCTTAATGCAGCTACTCCTAAAGATGAGTATCCTATGCCTGTAGCAGAAATGCTAGTAGACTCAGACGCAGGTTTTGAGTATTTGAGCATGTTAGATGGATATTCAGGATACAATCAAATTTTTATAGCAGAAGATGATGTATCCAAGACAGCATTTCGTTGCCCAGGAGCAATAGGCACTTACGAATGGATTGTGATGCCTTTTGGTCTGAAAAACGCTGGGGCAACTTATCAAAGAGCAATGAATTCTATATTTCATGACTTTATAGAAACATTCATGCAAGTGTATATAGATGACATCGTGGTAAAATCTACCTCGGGTATGAGTCATCTCGATCATCTAAGCCAATCATTCGAAAGAATGAGGAAATATGGCTTGAAGATGAATCCCCTTAAATGTGCTTTCTTTGTGCAGGCAGGTGATTTCTTGGGTTTCGTAGTCCACAAAAAAAGGGATAGAAATCAACCAAAACAAGACAAAAGCCATTATGGAAACCAAGTCTCCATCCACGAAGAAAGAATTGCAGTCTTTATTGGGTAAGATAAATTTCTTGAGAAGATTTATCTCTAACTTAAGTGGACGCACCCAAGCTTTCTCGCCCCTATTACGGCTTAAGCAAGGAAAGTTCGAATGGAGTGCAGAACATGAAGAAGCTTTCGATCAAATAAAGCAATACTTGACGTGTCCACCAATTCTCATTCCCCCGAATGGGAAGAAGCACATGCGCCTGTATATCTCAGCATCAGATAAAACAATAGGCAGCATGTTAGCCCAAGAAGATGAGAACGGCATCGAAAGAGCCATTTATTACTTAAGTAGAGTACTCAATGATGCAGAGACTAGATATACTGATATAGAAAAACTCTGCCTTTGTTTGTATTTCTCTTGTATCAAACTTAAGTATTATATAAAGCCAGTTGACGTCTACGTTTCATCTCATTGTGATGTTATTAAACACATGTTATCTAAGCCAATACTACACAGTCGGATTGGCAAGTGGGCTTTAGCCCTTACTGAATATTCATTAGTATTTCAGCCTCTCAAGGCAATGAAAGGTCAAATTGTGTCAGATTTCATTGTTGACCATGCGGTGGTTGAGAATCATCAGCATTATGTGGATTTGAAACCTTGGAAGTTATATTTCGATGGTTCAACACATAGAGAGGGTACTGGTGTTGGAATATTGATAATTTCTCCTGATGGAATTCCAACAAAGCTCAAGTATAAAATTGAAGGTCCATTATGCTCCAATAATGAAGCTGAATATGAAG
This sequence comes from Vicia villosa, assembly GCF_029867415.1. Classification (NCBI taxonomy): domain Eukaryota; kingdom Viridiplantae; phylum Streptophyta; class Magnoliopsida; order Fabales; family Fabaceae; genus Vicia; species Vicia villosa. The sequence continues at coordinate 126,388,970 of NC_081183.1, forward strand.
CATTGATTGCTGGACTTGAGGCTTTGTTAGAATTGGGGGCAACCAGAGTCGAAATTAAAGGAGACTCCGAATTGGTCATCAAGCAATTGACAAAAGAGTACAAGTGTATCAAAGAGAATTTGATCATGTATTTTGTTATTGCAAATAGGCTACTCAAGAAATTTGAATATGTGGAATTAAAACACGTATCAAGAGTGAATAACCAGGAAGCAAACGACTTGGCACAATTAGCCTCAGGATATAAAGTATCAAAAGAAAAGTTGGAAGAATTGATTGAAGTGAGAGGAAGAGCAATGTTTACTAAACTTTCGCCAAGTGATCTGGAGAACTCACGATTGGGTTATGCCAACAAAGAACAATTCGAGGTACTGAATATAGATTCATTAACCGACACAGATTGGAGGAGTCCAATTATTAACTATCTGAAAAATCCTTCGACGGATACAGACAGAAAAATCAAGTATAGAGCCCTATCATATTATCTGATGGGAAATGAATTGCTCAAGAAAACTCCTGAAGGGGTATTGTTAAAATGCTTGGGAGAAGCAGAAGCATACTTGGCTCTGTCGAACGTACATAGTGGGGCATGTGGTGCACATCAAGCAGGGCACAAAATGAAATGGCTTTTGTTTCGATATGGGATGTATTGGCCTTCGATGTTAAAAGATTGCATAGAATTTGCAAAAGGGTGCCAAGAATGCCAAGAACACGCAGGTATCCAACACGCCCCAGCAAACGAACTAAGTACGATAGTAAAACCATGGCCTTTTAGGGGATGGGCACTAGATTTGATTGGAGAAATTCACCCCAAGTCCTCTAAAGGTCAAAGATACATTTTGGTGGGAATAGACTATTTCACAAAATGGGTCGAAGCAATACCGCTGGCAAATGTGGATCAAGAGGCTGTGATTGAGTTTATTCAAAAACATATTATATATAGGTTTGGAATCCCAGAAAGCATAACAACGGATCAGGGATCAGTCTTTACTGGACGAAAAATGCAAGACTTTGCCAGAGAAATAGGTTTCAAGTTATTTACTTCTACACCTTATTATGCTCAAGCAAATGGCCAGGTTGAAGCGGCAAATAAAGTAATAATTGGCCTTATTAAGAAACATGTAGGAAAGAAACCCAAGAATTGGCACAAGACTTTAGATCAAGCACTTTGGGCTTGTCGAACATCTCCAAAAGAAGCCACAAATACAACTCCCTTTCAGTTAACGTTTGGACATGACGCAGTACTTCCAATTGAGATATGTTTGCAATCAGTAAGAATACAAAGGCAAGCAGACATTCCTCCCAACGTATACTGGGAATTAATGATGAACGAGTTAGTAGATTTGGACGAAGACAGGCTTCGAGCATTGGAAATGATAAAGAGGCAAAAGGAAAGAGTGTCCAGAGCATATAACAAAAAGGTGAAAGGTAAAATTTTTGTTAATAATGATCTAGTTTGGAAAGTTATTCTACCTATAGATCGAAAGAATCAGGCACTTGGTAAATGGTCCCCACATTGGGAAGGACCCTTTCGAATCTTAAAAGTATTCTCGAACAATGCCTACGAAATAGAAGAGTTAGCAGAAGATCGCAGGATCTTAAGAGTGAACGGGAAATACTTGAAGAGATATAAACCTAGCATGCATGAAGTAAAGATTGCAAAGACGTAGACACTCAAAGTACTACGAAAAGCCAAAATGGTCAGGCATGTGTCAAAATATACTTCACATTGATCAAAATGGCTTTAGAATCAGAAAGAATTATGGAAATAAAAATCAAAACACCAAAATATTCTTTTCATTGCAATCATGGAAATACATTTCATTACAAAAGATCCAGAAATAGGATCTGAGATTACAAAAAGAGAGGAAGGCATAGACATATAAAAAGATTAAACCTAGACTCGCTAGTTAATTCTGGCGTCTAGACCTTCCAGAGATAGCACAGGAACAGGTTCAGCTTCGAACATGTCCCTAGCCCCAGAATCACGCATTCTTCTCACTACGCCTTTCTTGAGAAAAATGTAACTAAGGAGTCTCCCGTATGGAAGACAAGTTACACTTTCTCGACGGTCCACGCCGATAGCAACAGCTTTGACAAGACCTTTGAAGATCATCAAAGGTATGTTGATCTTTCTTCCCCGAATACCACAGAGAATAAACTCCAGATCTTCAACCAGGATGTTATTCTCATCAATCACCCGAGGTTGAAAGTTGCCTACGAGCATTTGGTGCCAAATCCTGATGGTTTGTGCGCTGTAGCGATCACTATCCATGAGTGTTCTCAACATGATATGAGTAGTCATGCTGAGAACATTATCATCAAAAGTTGCTCCGGAGTTATTGCATCTTATGAGATTGGCAATAGTGGTGGGGGTAATGCTAAGGTGAGCATGTCGAACGGATGAATCAATGGTGGCTCTACCTTCAGGGTCCATGCGTAAAGACGCATTCATCCAAAACTCTGCCACCATATTAGGGTAGATGGCACCCTCCAGGACTTCCTCAAAGTAGAAGTTCAGTTCCTGATTAGCAAAGAGATTTTCAATGTTAATGAAATGACGAACGAGTTCATCCTCATCAAGTCTGAACTCACCCTTGATGAGAGCTTTGAGATCGTTAAAGGAGAGAATTCCAGCCATTTCAGGGAAAAATGTTGTTTGAGAGGAAAGAGTTGTGTTTTCTTTTTTTTCTGTGTTTTGGTTTGGGGAAGAAATACTTGAATGAAGAAATAAAAGTGATATGGAACCCTTTATATAGAAGGAGAATACTAAAGGTTGGTTTTACATTTTTAATGAGTGATTAGACTGCGGTTAGTTCTTGAGCAAGGCTATCAGCATCAAAAATTTGAGAGCTATAATACTCTGTCCACCATTGATGGAAATCTGGTGTAGAGTAAAAAGAAGGTTCAAAAGGAATAGGAGAAAGATTGGTGACGTCAACGTATTTGTCGATTTTTTGTTCACATTCTTCTTCAGTCAAATACAGAGTGTGGAAACACATATGGTTCCTTTTCTCATATAAGCACTTGGGTGTTATTTGAGTTAGCCCAAACTTCCTCAAGACCAAATTTGGTTGATAACACATAAGGATACATTGACCCTTTGATGGTCGAAGACGGTGGGAAAATAATCTTGGAGTCAGAAAGGCTTCCCAAATTTCCATGGATTCAGTTTGCTGATCTTGAGATGTTGGTGGAAATTTTCGAGTAAACCATTCAGGACCTATTATTCTGTGTACAAATGGGTCCATGGAAGGATCGAACTGATCACGCCGAGCAAACATCATTGAATACGCCAAGAAATGTTCATGAAGCTTTCCCATTTCCTCTTTTGGAGTTAGGTAAGCTAACCTGGTCCCTTCTATAGTTCGATTTTTGATTGTGCTATCTTCCTCATTGACATCTCCTCGAAAAGGAAGATAAGTTTCGAATGTGGCATTGAGCCACAGTTGCAATAACCAAAAAGGGCCAGCATAAAGTAAACTGCCAGATTTGAAATTCTTGGTAAGATTCGCAGCTTCACTAAGGTTTTCGTAAAGAGACCCTAGAAGTAGTTGGCTGAGGTTGAGTTTTCTACCAGCATGCAACTGATTAGCCATGCAAAGGTACCTCTTTGCAACCTGGATAGATCTTGAGCAGAAGGCGCACCGTGAGAGCCATAATGCTAGAAAAGCAATATGCTCTTCGTCAGATACTGTCGCTTCGGTGGTAATATGGTGTTTCTGGATGAATGCCGTGTAAGTAACTTGCGAATCGTTGAAACCTATAGTGTCATTATCCATGTCATTGGGATCAAAGGTTTCGCCAGTTGGTCGAAGTCCCGTAATAGCAGCCACATCAAAAAGCGTGGGGGTAACCATTCCACAGGGAAGATGGAAGGTATTGTGAGAAGCATCCCAGAAATGAACCGCTGCTACTAACATGGGTTGGTTGTATTCTAAACCTGTTTTTGACAGTTGGATCAAATCGTATATCCCTAACGATTTCCAAAAGGATCCTTTTTGTTTCTCTACCTTTTCTAGCCAAGCATAATACAAATCAGGATCTTTGGCTAAAGGAAATGACCTAAACACTTTTACAGAATTGGTCATATAGTTTAACCTAATTTTGGCTAAAGCTAAAGGGGTTGCAGTTGAAGTTTTCTCTACATTAGTAGATTTGCCTAAAGGAGAACGACCGTCTTCATCTATCCTAACTTTGCTAACTATTGGTCTAGTTTTATAGTAAGCAGGGAAAAACTTATTCACGGATTGGATATTTTCACTCGGTAACGGACCCATAAAAGCAAGAGTTTTTCCAGAAAGATCAAAAGGTATGATTACCTGGGAAGCGTAGATTGCGCGTATTTCTTCAGTATTAGGGTTTGGAACGAACTCTCGTCCTCCAGAACGTGTTGTTGATTGGAGCTTCACAGCGGGTTGAAGAATATTTGAAGATGAAGCCATGAAGAAATTTTTTGATTAAAAGAACAAGATTCTGAAAAGAGTGAAGATGTTTAAATTTTTGGTGAAGAAGATGAATGAAAGGCGGTATAGAGACACAAGATCAAGTATTTAAAAGTTTAACGGAAACCTTTTTAAATCTTTTGGGTAAAACCCGAGAGACACGTGGCGGCTGGTGATTTAATCCAACGGCGGTCGAATGAGTTAGCTTCACTCCTAGTATGTAGGAGTAATGATCAGGAAGTAAGGTTAAAACGTGGGAATGTAGGTTATGAGAAGACATCTTTGAAAATGATAAGACGTTTCGGAAACAGTGTTATCAGTGATTATGACGTTAGTCAGCAGTCTTGGAACTTTCAAGGATCATAAAAACGAAATCTTATAATGACAAGAAACGCCTATTTCTGTTGATTCTCGAAACAGGCATTTATTGGGGGCAATTTGTTAGCTGAAGATTTCGTTTTATATTGTTTGTCCTTCGAAGAGGTTGAGAATCGAAGGAAGAGATGGTTATTGATGGCCATCCCTTAAAAAGTGAAAGAATGGCTACTGATGGTCATGCCTCGAAAATACAGACTTCTAAGTTCGTTGAAGATAGTGAACACTGAAAGACTAGTGAAAGCATATGTCTTCGGGACTTAGACAAAATTTATAAAGTATATAATCAAGTATTACTACTTAGCGTGTTTTTTAGTAGTGTTTGTTTAAATACACTGCCACGCGTCGAAGATGGACTTAGGCGGGAAGATTTGAAATTCGAAGACGGTTTCGTAACCGTTCAACAACAGATGGCTTCGCTAGAAGTTCTGATGAGAAACGTGGCAGCAGATTAGTGTAGGACCGTTAAGGTCGAAACTAGTATAAATAGGGGTCTTTATGTTAGGATTCCGTGTGTTCATTTTGTACAAATCACTCACATATTTACTCAAGTATCAAGTGTTACGAGAAAGAGTTCGCTGAGAAAATGTACGTATGACACCACCATTTTAATACATGTGTATTGTATTTCATTTTCGAATACATTTCTGAATTACTGCATTCCATTTATTTCTTGTCATTTACATTCCTGTATCTTTATTTTACTTTCGAATTTACTTTCATGATCATTTACTTTTAAAGTCCTTAACGTTTCTGCAGTTTAAGATTCTTTATGTTTTAACAATTTTTAAGTTTCATATGTTATGTTATCTATTTTTCTTGTTGAAGTTATAATTACATATAACGAAGCAATTACCAAGATTCTTGAATCGAACAATACTCATCGAAGAGGACAAATTACGAATATGATTCAAATGAACATTGATAACAATCTTCTTGACTATGTATCCTAGGATCAATCTAGTCGATCCTGCAAGTAACCAAATCATATTTATTATAGTTTGGAAGACTAGCGGTTGTTTACCGGAAATCACCGTAAACAAATATTAGAAGTTGCTTTCAGCGATTTTGATTTGAATCATTCCTTATAATCTTCTGTTCAGCCTTGTTCTTCAACTTTTGTTGTAGATATGTTTGCAGCGTGCAGTATCTGAAGTTCCTTTATGACTTGCGTTGTGTTTCTCTAGCTCCTCATAAGTGCCAAGTTCTGATTGCTGGTACTGGTACATCTTCTGAAATTAGAACCATTTGAATAGAGTACCGTGTTTGCTTTATACAAAATTTGTTTGTTTGTTATCATCAAAACACTAAAATATGATTAGAACCAAACTATGTTCTAACAACAACATGTAGTTCCAGATCTTGTACATATTGTTCCTTTTACCCTCTTTCAATCAACACAAACACACTAACATTCAGCGATGTGATGCTTCTATTTTGTTAATGGTGATGATTACATTTCACCTCCCATGTATTGGGTTCATGAATGCGTATCTAATCCTAGTTTGTTCCATCAAGATTTTGCCATGACAATGATGAAACTCTCGGATCTCCTGAAAATCAAGCTGAAGAGTTTCTTAATGATTCTTGCAGGATGGATCAGGATGGATAATTAAGTCACTCAAAGAAGTCAAAGACATTTATTCTGATCATTTCTCAGTACTATAAGAATGCTCTAAAGTTGTTTGATGAAATGCCTGAGAAAATATTTGAACTCGTATATAAAAAGCTTGGTTGTATAAACTATTTGATGAAATGTCTGTAAAATTTTGAAACCAGTAGGCATGACATAAGTAGGATATTCTAGAAGATGAATTAAATTAGTATGCATGAAATTAACATGTATGAATAAAATCTATGGTCATGAATGAAATCTTCGCGTTTTACATTTGTCAAAAAAATCCAAAATCCTATAATTGGTTGTTCGATTTCCTTTTGTTGGCATTATGAGGTTGATGTATGTTGAGTTTTCTTTGCTTGGTTTTGACTATACTACTTGTATTTGAATTAGTGTATTGTGTCGTTTCTCTTCTACTACATCTCGTATAGCATTATTATTTGATGTTGAACAAAATATAATTGCTGCACTCTTTGATAACATAATTAATCAATGCATTTGTTATTTTTTTAAGTCGAATTTTGAATTATTATATGGACCACAAATATATTTAACTTAAAATTAAATATGCTTTTAAAAAGGTTAAACCAAACTCAAAAAAATTCTTTAATAGATAATAGGCCAAGTTTAACCTTAATTAAGTCTCATATGTTTAAGTAAAACCATAATAAGCATATTCTCAGTCCCAACTCTTGTTGTGACATGCTAAGTAGGAGGAAGAATAGCCTAGCTGAGTTAGATTTTGTCAAGTTTAAGTTTAGTCTGCTAAAAATACTAAAATCTAAATTTGACATTTAGTCTGTCATAAGCTTATTTTTAGGCTTGAATCTAACCTTTTTAAATATTTGATTGGTCTGTTAACCTACTTAAAAACTTATTTCATTTGAACATATGTAAAAAACAATGCAATTAATTTTTATATAGACTAAAATGCTTAAAGAAAAATGATACTAAAAAATTATTTGCGTTAACTTATTTGAGCTTTTTAGTAGCATAAGTTTTTTGTGATATTATTTGTTTAAGAAAACTTATGAAAACAACTTATAGTATTGTTTATAAAGAATTTTCAACATATTTTCATAAACTCTTCCACATAATTATATTTTATTTATGTATTTTAATTTAAAATATAAAATATTATTATTAATAATAATAATAAATTTATTATGTTTATTTGAATATACCTATCTACTATCTAATAGACATAAAAACATTTTTATGCCTTGAGACCTATTATTCTTAGCTAAATAGACCTATAAAAACATAGGTCTTTTCTATTTATTATAAAATAAATCTGATCGGACATAAATTTGTGTAGACTAGATTGTATGTTCACGTTAATTGGTCTAACATATTTTTATATATTTTTATATCTAATGCTAAATTGATTTTGAATTAGTTTATTTAAGCTTATTTATTTGAATAAGTTTTAAAATATTGTTTTACCTGAATTTATTAAAATAACTTATATAATATTTATACATATAATTTAAATTTATTTTATTTTATTTTATAAAAGTAAATTATACAAATTTATTAATAAATATTTATTTTAATAAACACTTCAATTATATACTATAAATAAGTTTGGCTAAACTTTTCTACTATCTATTCATTAATAATAGATTGACCAAATTGCCTAAATTACCCTTTCACCAAAATTTATTTGCACTAATAAAAGGTCATTTTTGTAACTAACAAATTAAGTATTCACTCTTTCAACTTTATTGAATGGATGCCCCAAGTGTTAGATTTTCATTGGTCCAAATTAAATACCATTTTCCCTACAACTTTATTACATGAATGATGACATCACAAGTAAGCCATGGATGATGAAAGTCATATTTGAATTTCTTTTACATTTCATTTTCCCACACTTTCTTACTTTCATTTTAATTTTTCTTAATTTATTTATTATCACAAAAAATATTAATAATCTATTTTTAAATTTTAATCTTACTAAAAATTTCAAATTTCTTTCGTATTTCATTTTTCCATACTTTCATTTTAATTTTTCAACATTTATCTATTATCGCAAAAAATATTAATAATCGATCATTTAATTATTATTCCCAAAAATATTTAATTATTTCACGGGCCACTATCAACTCAATATTTAATTTTTTTTAATCGATCATTACACATTTTCTCTATCTTAATTAAAATTTCAAATTTCTCTCACATTTTTTCACACTTTCTTACTTTCATTTTAATTTTTTCTCTATTTATTTATTTATTATCTCACGGATCACTATCAACATAATGTCTATTTTATTTTAATCAATCATTGTCTTTATTTGAGAGATAATATCTTTATTTTTATTTTTTTCTCCATCTCACAATTTTTTATCATTATTTAATACAATTAAATTTCCATGATTATTGTTTATTTTACATTTGTTTTTAAATATATTTTATATCACATCAAATTACTTTTTTATTTCACGGGTCATTATCAATATAGTAGCTATTTTATTTTAATCAACAATTACTATTAATTGAGAGATAATTTTTATTTTTAAATGTTAATATTTCATTTTTATTATCTCCATCTTATAGTATTTCTTTATATGATTATTTAATATAATTGAATTTATATGATCATTTTTCATTTATAATTAAACCATAGTGATCTATATCATTTTCTTTTAATTGTTGTTGGACCGTCAGTTATTAAATTACCTGACCCAATTTTGCTATTGTGTTCTTAACCTATCTTAAACATTTTTTTGTGGATCATTGTTTTCTGTATAATTATTGTTAAATTTACAATTAAGTAAATTATTTCATATTTTTCATTTATATTTAAAATTTTACATTTGCATTTGTTAAAATTTTATTTTTTTCTCCAACTCACATGTCCTTTTTTATATGGTTCTTTATTACACACAAAATTAGCACATGAATAAGATAATAATGTTTAATCTTAAGGGCCACTTTCAATACAATGCCTATTTTATTTTAAACAATAATGACTTTTATTTGAAAACTAAAGTATTTATTTTCAAATTTCAAAACGATTCCTATGGATATTAGGTTTTCAAAGAATTGGGAGTATAACAGAGCAATCAATAAAACTCGAACTCTATTCAAGTAAAACAATTCCTTTTAATTATGCATATTGCTTATAATTCCTTTTATTTATATTATTCATATCATTACAAAAATACTACAACAGAAAAAAAATCACCCGTGCGGAAGCACGGGTCTCTGACTAGTTTATAAATAAATATAATAAAATTTTGGCTAAATTACAATTTGGTCCCCTATTTTGGTCAATTTACGAAATCAGTCCCGCTATTTATTTTTTAAACAATTTTGGTCCCCCATGTCCATTTTTCGTCCAAAAAATGCTGATTTTTTCAATTTTTTGTATTTATGAGATATTTACTGAACGAGAGAGAACGTAGAGAGTGTTTTTTGGAGAATGAAAGAAATGAACGAACAAGCTGGAAAAAAACAACGATCAGAGTAGACGATTAAAGGAAGAAATTATGGTCAATAATTAATATTTCTTATTATAAGTCAATAAAAGTACACTACGTATCTAAAAAATAGTACACAACGGTGTTTTTTGAATGAAAAATGGACATGAGGACCAAAACTCTTTAAAAAATAAATAGGAGGATTGATTTCATGAATTGGCCAAAATAGGGGGACCAAAACTGTAATTTAGCCTAAAATGTATTATTGACTATAAAAACTCTTTTTATACTAAAAATACATTTATATTAAATTATCTTTTAAAATTGATAAGATTACCAAGTGATATGTATTAGTTGAGTTAAATAAATAAATAAAATTATAAATATATAAATAAATATTTTAAAAATAATTTAAATACTTTTAAAGAATTAATGTCTACAATTTACCTATTTAAAAACAGACAAATGAAACCCCCTGAATGCATAAATCTATGGGAGTATTTTCTTCTAAAGGAAACTTGATCCGAAAATTATTAAACATAACCTTTTGTTTTATTCTTTAAAGGAAAAAAAACTTTTTTAAATATAGTATAAAAATAAAAAATCTAATATAAAAACCATATCTTAGTACTACATTGCATATCCTTGTCATTATCCAACACAAAATTTTCTTCTAATAAAATCTCTTTCTCTCTTTCCATTTTGCACTTTCATCCATGGAGCAAAAACCACAAACCCCACCATTTTACCATCATCATCGTAATCAATCTTTCATCATGAGCCATATCAATGAAAACGACACAATTGTCTTTGAAACCATTGAAGAAACACAACAACCTCAAAACCAACCATCACCAATCAACAACAACAATAATCACCTGCATGCAGATGAAAAATCATACTCAAACAAAAGGTACATGCCCCTTTTGATAATCAACTACCTCTTGCTCTTTGTTGGTTCCATCTCATCGAGTTTACTCTCGAAATACTATTTCATCCACAAAGGTTCGAGCAAGTGGGTCTCAACTTGGGTTCAATGTGCTGGTTTCCCTCTCTTGATCATCCCTATTTTTCTCCCTTATCTTCTCAACTCCACCAAAAGAACACCCTTTAAAGATTTCACTTTGAAAATGTTTGTTTTATCGATTTTCGTCGGTATCATGTTAGGGTTGAACAATCTTTTGATCTCATGGGGTGTTGCTTATCTTCCTGTTTCAACTTCAGCACTGTTGTTATCTTCTCAGCTTGTTTTCAATCTCATTCTCTCAGCCATCATAGTGAAACAAAAAATCACTTTTTCGAATCTCAACTGTGTTATTCTCTTAACCCTAAGCTCTATCATCCTTGCATTGAACTCCAGTAGCGAAAAACCAGTAGGGCTGACAAAAAAAGAATACTTCATTGGATTCTTTTGCACCATAGGTGCAGGGTTGTTGTTTGCACTCTATTTACCGGTGATGGAGAAGGTTTACAAAAAGGTTTATACCTACGAAATGGTGATGGAAATGCAGCTTATAATGGAGATAGCAGCGACGGTTTTAGCGACGGTGGGAATGGCGTTCGACGGAGGGTTTGCTGAGATGAAGAGAGAAAGTGAGGAAGTGTTTGATAAGGGGAGTAGGGTTTATTGGGTGACGGTTATGGCGAATGTGGTGACGTGGCAGTTTTGTTTCATGGGGACTGCTGGGATGGTGTTTTTGACATCTTCATTGACTGGTGGGATATGTATGACTGCATTGCTGTCAATGAATGTGATGGGTGGTGTTTTGGTTTATAGAGATGCGTTTGGTGGGTTTAAGGCTGTTTCAACTGTTTTGTGTTTGTGGGGATTTTGTTCTTATGTGTATGGAATGTATGTGAAGATGATGGATGAGAAAGGGAGAATGGTGAAGGCGAAGGAGGATTCATCCATGGAGTTGTATAGCATGAGGACTAATGGAGATGCAATTGGTTGAAACATGAATATGAAATTCTAGATGAATAGAGTGAGTATGTTGTATGTGACATAAAGTTACATTCAAATTAATAAGTTTGAGATGTATTATGATAGATTGTATTCAATAAAATTACATTTCATTAATGTAAGAGTTTGTTTAAGATTGTCTGCAAATCGTAGTTCAACTAACAGAAACTAATATTGATTGATTAATTGAAGATCGTAATCAGAGTTCCTTCGAACTCTAATGATCAATCGTAGTTCTTCAATCATATAAGATCAAAATCAATGCCTAACAGTCTAATATTTAGTCTAATATTTGCAGGCAGGTAAGATGATCTTAAGTTTGGTATACCTTTTTTCTTTATCACAAGAAATCTGTTCATAAAGTTTGCTTGGATCTTAATTAAATTGAGTCACGTATAATATGTGCTGTGATTTAAAGTGTTTTGATCCACATTAGTAGTGAATCTTCTCCAATTCGCCATAAAGGTTATTGTTATAAGTTAACTACATTTATAATCAAAGAAGATACTTACTCTGTAGAATAAATGTCAAACTTATTTGTCTCAAAATTAATTCAATTGTATCTTCAAATTAACTATTTTTTTAATCTTATTTTATATACTAATAATTATTATAATTAATTTGATAAATTTTTAATTCTTTCTTTTAATTAGAGAAGTATGTGACATAAATCAAATAAGTATTTGGTTCAAAGGAGGGGAGGGCAAAGGAAGAGAAGAGAGAGATTTTAATTAAAAATAAGTTTGCTTTAAGAGAGAGATGAAAGTTTTTATTGATAATTTATTTTTTTTATTTTTATGATCTTACAATAAGTGATATAATATTCAAATGTGAAAAAATTCATACATATTTTTGATAATAATTTTTTTAAAATTTACTAACTAAAAAATTATAATTTACTACATAATATTTAAAAATTAAGTACACTTAATTCGAATTATAACTCTTTAACACAATTTAAACTATATGTTGATAACAACTTTTAAATCGTGATGAATCTTTTATGTCTTTTCGAATTATAAAAGTTAATTCCAAAAGCTTCAATGTTATTTATAACTTTCAATTTAATTTAAATTCTTTTCTTCTAATTGTTTTATTTTATTAAGGCTACGAACATTACAAATTCTTTAATTTATTTTTATGATAATTAAAATACATAAATAATTAATAAAATTATTTTATTTTTTGTTTATAGATTTTATAATATGGAAGGTGAAATGTTGAATTTCAAGGTTATTATATAAGGGATGAAGTATTTTATCCTAAAAAGCATGTTCAAAATTAATAAAAATTTAAAATAAAAAAGTTTATCTTCTTCTTTACCTACTAGCATGCCCAAAATCCATAAATATATACTAAATTTGGGACATTATAAATAAATAAAGATATATCTAGCATACATTTTTCAAAAATTCATTCAATAAATATTAATGTTATTTGACCATATCTTAATTTCCAAAAATATTTTCATAAATATTAATATGGTGAAATGAATCTAGATGTAGTAGGTATAAAACTCCCAAACAATGCATACACATAATCAAATTTATTTGATAAGATTTAGCCTATAAAGTAGTAATTTATAATAAGATAATTATTGGATGTAATCTCCCTAGAATCTTTTTCTTTGCTCACAACAAAAATAGTTAACGAATGAGACTTTTACTATAAAGGTTCACATAATGCATGTGGCCCTTTTTATTTTTGGACTAAGAACAAAGTAGGTTTGATATTGATATTGATATTGATAATGTAGCTTAATTAGTGTAGACAAGTGATTAATTAGGTTAGTTGAGTTAAAAAGTAGGGTGAAAATCTTCAAAGTCACCATTAAAGGAGAGTGTGTGAAAGGTAAATGATTCAAAGGACATAAAGTAGAGTGTAGGTGTAGGTGTACGTATGAGTTTGTTGTTTTCCAAATCTTCTACGTAAGCAGTTCAATTTAGGTTCGACAAACTGATATGAAAACAAATCTATATAGTATTGTCGTTTATGTTATATTTGGGTTTGATCTAAAGATTCTGTAAATATGAAGTCTCTTAATTCATGTATTTGGTTAATTGTTGAATTTGGAGGTTTTATCATTTAAGAAATAAATATGGAGTAAGTTAAGACAAAATTTAAATTAAATAGGAGAGGTGGTGTTCAAGCTTCATAAGTGATTTTTAAATAATCTCAAAATGTACATCGACATACTTCATTGGTAAGAAAAGACTAACGGGAACTATTTTTATGGGACAAAGTAAGGTTGTTGCGTTGGAGATGTTCTAATTGTGATGTATGTAATGTTTTCTTAGATGGATTTTTTTTACTATTAAGGACTTGAAATTATGCACAAAATATGAATTAACTAAGTAAATACAATCTAGTGTTATATTTGTGAAAGATTTTGTAAGGGTAAGACTTCAAGGAGGTATCGTCTCACTCCAAGCACCTTCTTCTCGCCTAAATGTGGGAAATAAAGAGAAAATTTTATTTCTTGAGTAGAGAGAAGTTAGGATCGGTAGCTGGTTTACGGCTCCCTAGAAAATAGGGGTTCAATGGTCCACCATTGACTGAGTGGGGATGAGTCTTTCCAAGAAAACCCTGGGCCCAAATTCTCTATAAATATTTTTTCCCTAATAGGAGAAAGACATATCATAACTTGCATAGAATACTCTAAGCAATACACTGATATACAGAGTCTTTCATCTCATGCGAGTAAGTCCTATAAAACCACTATAACACCCCCATATAGAGCTTCTCGTTACCGCGGGAAAGACCTAACTACCCTAAAATGTTATAAATCTACTAAAGTCTCTGAGTATCCTGGAAATACCATGCACACTTGTACTTTTTAACCATTAAAGTGGCGTCCACCGTGGGCTCCAGTAAAACTAACATGGCCACACCTCTTTCATTCTCATTCCTTCCATCTTCCTTTCGAAGATGGTCGATAAAACTCTAAGCTCTAATACAAACACCATAGCTGGGAGTTTTGCTATTAAATGTAGTTCCAGCTCCTCCCAAAGGAAATACGCAAGTCAAATGCTAGTTACAAATGTTAGATCTCATAGTTTTCCCAAACGAAACAGAGGTTACCATCACCTTTTTCGACAAGGATGACATCAGAGTCAACCCTCATGATAATGACCATCTGGTCATCACCTTGCAACATGGCAACTAGCTAGGATATCAAGCGAGTCTTGATATATCTTGGAGCTCTGTTGACATCTTGTTCTAGGATGTTTTTCAAAAGCTTCAGCTTAATCTTAACGATGACAAAGTGTTCATAAGCTTGTTATTAGGTTTGTCAGGAGAACAGGTACAAGTAATGGGCCATATGACTCTAGCGATAATATGTGATGATGGAGCAGACGTCAAGGTGATTAAAGTCAGTTACCTTATTGTGGACGCCCTATCATCCTACAATATCATCCTAGGTCGAATTGCCATCAATGCATTATGAGCATTTATTTCCACCCTGTACTTGGTCCCGAAGTACCTGTTGTATAGAGTGTGAGTCGATACGATTCAAGGAGACGAATAGATCGCTCAAGAATACTATCAGAATAGCTTGGCAACAGAGATGGAAGAGCTCGCCCTTATGGCGCCCCTTTCCCTGAAGTCCCAAATGCAGACCATGATTGTTTGGATACCCAGGTTGGATACAGACGTTAAAACACTCACGCCCATGGAGGACTTGACTGAGGTCCGAATAGGCCCTTCAGTCCATCAGGTGACAAAGATAGGAACTTCGCTTACCGAGGAAGAATAGCATCAGCTAGTTGGCTAACTCATTAAAAACGTCGAGTAGTTCTCCTGGTTTCCTTCTGATATGTGCGAGATAGACATTGAGGTGGAAAGACATTTCCTCGCCATCCACCCCTCTTCCAAACTAGTACCATAGAGGAAGCGGGAAGATGGAGAGGAAGATATGGTTACCATTGACAATGAGGTAGACAAGCTATATGATGTCAAATACATTAAGGGAACAAAATACCATACCAGGCTATTGTTAGTTGGAAAAATCTACGTTTAATATATCTTTGATAGGGCAAACAGGGTTAAAAAGATGTTTAGAAGAATCGAGTGAAATTGGCAAAGTTTTCGACTAGGAAAGTTGGGAAGAAGATTTCAACATGAAGTTTGATGTAGAGGTGTTTATATCTTCAAGATGGTGTTGGATTTTGGAAGAAATATGCTACTTTTTGAAAAGAAGTTTTTGAAATAAGGTTGTGTAACTGTTTTTCCGCCTTAACCATTCTTAAAAGATGCGTGGAAGCCATATGTTGGGAGAAAAACATGCAAGATAGAACGTGTCACTCCCTAGAGAAAAGAACATCTGTTATAGTTATTTTATTTTAGTATAAATAAGAGTTCTTAGAGTAGGATTTTCGTGTGTTGCAATTACTACAAAAAATACTCAAACACTCAAAGTATTTGAGTAAAGTGAGAAACGAGTAACTAAGTTCTATGTATGTATTTAAACACCACTTTAAATTTTTTCAAAGTATTTTTTCATTAAGTTTACTTGTATCCTTAATTTTATGTCAGAAAATCTTTACTTTTATGCGTCACATTTATATTCAAACCTTTAGTCGTCATAGGAATTTCGACCCTGTCAAAATTGTTGTCATTTTTATAGAAAACTACATAACAATTCAATAAACTCTTAGCACATGTGTTCTAGGATCAATCTAGTTGATTCTGCAAGTAACCTATTTGGAAGACTAGCGTTTGTTTACCGAATTTCATGGAAAACAAATTGGCACACCTGGTGGGACGAGTGCTAAGAAATATACCTTTTATTTTTAGAATTTTTTTGCATGTTCTTCACCTATAAAACTTCTCAAAGTTGTGAGTGTGCATGAGATTGATGAGTGGTAGGATAACCAAAGAATACATTAGAAGACCAGTTAGGAGAAGAATGGCCAATACTAGAAATAATAATCCAAAACCAAATTGAGAACAACCCCCTAATCTGACAAGGGAAGGCCCAGTCGTTGCAACTTCAACTACAGCAACTATATCTATGACATGCACGAATGATATGTCGTCGAATACACAAAGTGGGCCAACTAATGCCAACCAAATATCACATAGTCACCCTACGACTCCTAGACCCGTTAGGACAATTGCCTATGCGCCTTATATGCCCAGTCTCATAATGCCCCTTAACGGTCGTGAACAGACATATGGCATGCCAACTTTCATGATGGTAGGTTTGCATAATAATGCGTCAACATTTGCTGAAAATACAACATCTTCATTTTCTCCATTCTAGGGATCAAGACCAGTTAGAAACAATTTTGGTCGATGCAAACATTCACCAACAATTTTGTAGCAGTGATGAGGTAATAGATGGATGAAAGCAATTATGATATGGTTCAATTACTTACCCAAAAAATGGGTGTTATACTTAACCTTTTAATCCAAAATTCGACTCAGAGTTACCAGTAATTGGCAAATCAAATGTCACGAATTAGTGATTTCTTGGGGGGCTCTAGAGCGCCAGTTGGGTACAGGCAACACCCCGTCAACATGATGGGCAAGTTCAAATGAGGGAATCATTTTGGAGGAAATTGTAGAACCAGGGCAGAAATATAAGCCCCAAGTCGTGGGACAACCCATACCTAGGATAATCGAAACTAGGATGCAGACCAAGTGGTCCATTAGGTTCGGCAAGATGCCTTATGGGGAAAACAGAATTTAGAGGCCATGGTTAAGAAAATAATGACTCGAAATGACATGAACACTAGCCTTCAGAGGCCTAATTATTCATCCCCACTCTCATATTATGTCCTGCAAACAGAACTCCCAAGGGGTTAGAAAGTCCCCAAGTTCACCAAGTTTGTTGGCGAAGCTAGCGAATCCAATGTCGAACACATTGCTTGATACATGATTGAAGCAAGAGATATTGCTAACAATGAGAATTTGATAATGAAATAATTTCTCAATTCGCTAACAAAAAGTGCTTTCACTTGGTTCACTATAATGCCTGCACATTCATGATTGGGTTCGCCTAGAGAAACTCTTTCATGAACAGTTCTATATGGTGAAGTCTAAGATTAGCCTTAAAGAATTTTCAAGCGTGAAACAAAAGTTTACAGATTCAATTGATGATTACTTAAATTGTTTTCGAATTCTAAAAGCAAGGTGCTTTACTTAAGTGCTTGCACATGAACTAGTCGAAATGGCCGCTGATGGCCTAGACTTTTTCTATTAGAAAGAAATTAGACACCCAATACCTAAATGATATGGCCCAGTTAGCATATAGAGTTTTCTAGGTTGATTCAATTAAGGATGAAAAGGTTAGGGTAAATAGGGGTAAGAAAGTGAGAGTGGCTTATGTTGACGTAGGCGACAATGATCAGTGGTCAAATGTCGATTATACATATGAGGTTCTAAAGGATTCTTCCCATAAAACTGATAAGTTCCCCAAAAAGACCAATGTTTTCGACGTTACCAAATGTGATGAGATCTTTGATCTCTTGGTAGGAGATGACCAGATATTGGTGCCACAAGGAGCGAAGTTACCGCCATTGGAACAAAGAGGGGAGAGAGGGTTTTGTAAAGATCATAACTTTTTGGGGCATAAAACTTCACAATGTTATCTTTTCAGGGATTTGATTCAAACTGCTTTGAAAGATGGGCGTCTTAAGTTTGCTTAAAGGAGCAAAGCTCCTATGAAGATCGACTTTGATCTGCTTCAAGTCGAAGAGGCGAATTACACAGAACCTGCT
This sequence comes from Vicia villosa, assembly GCF_029867415.1. Lineage (NCBI taxonomy): Eukaryota > Viridiplantae > Streptophyta > Magnoliopsida > Fabales > Fabaceae > Vicia > Vicia villosa. The sequence goes on from NC_081183.1 coordinate 126,407,518, forward strand.
GAATCAACATGGTCAAACTATCTGACTATATGGAAGAAGAAATGGGTGAGAGTTGTGGAAATAAGATAAATGTTGTTTATCCCAGACAAGATGGTGGTCTGGTTAATTTCTTATAACGCTATGAAGCCAAAGACTCTGAGGTGATGCTATGCCCCTATTGAAGTTGTGTGTTTGATAAGAAAGCTGCAAAGGAAGTGGAGAAAGCTAGACAGGAGCAACAAAGGGCGAAGCAGAAGAACAATAAGCCGCAATTTTACTTCGACAAGAGGGGTGTCCCTCAGAAGAAGAAACAAGTCCCATTTTGGTCAAAACACAAGCCTAATAGTTTTGTACCTTCGTCGAATTCTCCACAAGGAAAGTGGGTTCGACCTACTGGAAAGGAAGGCTCTAACAAGCAAAAGTGGAGAAGTTTTGAAATGGGGAGGGATTCGTCGCTGTCATACCGTGAAAAATTCCAAGTATTTTAGAAGCGTTCTTATGGACCTTGGAATTACAAAGGAAAAAATCATATATCCATGACTTAACGGTGAAGATTTCAAAGGAAGAAGCAAGTTGAAAGGGAAATGGCGGAATCAAGTAATGCCAAGCCCTATCAGATCCAAGTTAATGAGCAAGATAAGAAGCCAACAGAAAGACAATTATTTTCTCTATAGTATGTGAAGTCCAAAAGAAAAAGCATTATAGGTCCACCTTTGAAAGAAGAGGAAATTGTGACTGATGATTTCGTCTCAGGGTCGGAAGTTGATTTTGATGTGATCCGTAACATGGTTTCTATATTACCTATTGAATATGGTTGTATTACTGAAGTGTCAGAGCAGGTTGATTATGATGAAGAAGATATGGCAAAACACCAACCAGTGTGTTATTTCGTCATGAACAATGGGTCTATTGAGGAGCAAAATGCATTTTTGGAAGGCCATACGATGGCATGAAGAATCGTCTGAAGCCCCTATTCATTAGGGCAAAAGTGGAAAATGTTTGAGTTAATAAAGTTCTAATAGATGGAGGGGAAACCGTAAATTTGATGCCCAATTTTTTGCTAGAAAAGATTGGCAAGTTCGATACGGATCTCAGGCCTCACAACATGGTCTTGTCGAACTATGAAGAAAAAACAGGCCAAACTCTAGGAGTGATCCAAGTAGATATCATAGTTGGCTCAATAACTAGGACAAAATCTTTCATGAAAAATTATTTTGTTTTGTTTTATTAACCTTTCTATAAAAATCTAAGTAATTTTAAAATATATTTTATCTCAAATAACGATCTAAATAAAATTACAAAATATTTTTTATTCTTATATTTTTATAATGATAAATTAAACATTTAACCTTAGAATAAAAAAAATTATAACTTGTAGTAAGAGTAATCGTAGTTTTTCTAGATACTTTAGTTCTTATTTTTAATATTTTTTAAAAATACATGATTTCTATTAATATTTCATGAAAATACATGATTTTTAATATCTTTTAGTAACAAAATGTTATTTAAACTATAATAAAACCTACTTTCAATTTTAAACAAATCATAATTTTGCTAATAAAATAAAATAATATTATTCTTATTAATATTTCTTAGTAAAATATAATTTTTTAATAATTATTAATAAGAAACTCATTTTAAATAAAATTTGTTTAAAAATGATAGTAAGTATTATTACATTAAGTTAAAAAGACAACTTTTAAATAACTTTTATAGTAAAAATATTTTAAATTAAAAAACTAAATTATTTGTATGTTTTCAAAATTTTGCAAATACACTTCTCTTCTGACATGTGGCCTGCTTTAATAAAAAAAATAATAAATAAAATAAATCAATTATTAAATTTTGATACAGGAAAGAGAAAAAACAAAAATCTTTTTGTTCTAAGAATATAGAATCATTATAATTAGATAAATAAATAAAATAATAATTTAACATTTATTAGGGTAGATATCAGTAGGTAAATAAAAAATTAGATCTGAGAATATCGAAAAATCAATTACAATATTGAATAATAAGTTGATATTTATTTTTTATATACAACTTAATATATATTTATTAATTTTTTTTATAAAAATTCAAAATTTTAGGTATAAATTTACTAATTCAAAAAAACTAAAACTCAACTTTAATATTTAAATAAAAATGGGAAATAAGTAATAATCATGAGCAACTATTTAGTTTTCAATTTAGTAATAGTAATTTCATTGAATAATAAAATTTCATAAACTCTACCTTAAATGATAATTAATTATCATTTAACTAAAGTACATTTAAGATTTAAGAAAATTAAATATTTGAATTGAAAGCTAAAAAAGTTGGGTTTCCATTTTTCATCTCCGTATGACCTTTTAGTTTAATTGCATTGAGCAACAAAAATTGAGTTTTAATAGTTATAATAGATTTTTATTTTTATTGTTTCAAAAATGTTATATAATTAATAAAGGAAAAATTAAAGTTAGAGAAAACAAATAATTTTGGGAAAAAAGTTTTAACATTTAAAAATAAGAATTTTAAAATAATATTGATTAAAATAAAATAAGTATGGTATATATGTGCTAATATAAACACCAATCAAGTGATGAGATCTAATTATAAACCTTTGATATTATAACAAAATTAAATAATTTTCTTATATAAATTATTATGAGTACTAATTTCAATACACATTATATATTAATGTGTGATACTCCTACATTTTATTAATACCGAATATTTACTTTAATACAATTAAATATATTTATATAATAAATCAAAATATACTATGTGTCATAAGTTATCTTTAACTCTCTCATGAAGTAATTGTCTTTAACAAATATTCAACTCTATTGAATCCAAATATAAATATAAATCTTCTTTAAATTGATTAAAAAAACAAAATAATTTAAATTGATACAAAAAACAAAATAAAAACCACATTTTTTATTTTTATTGAATAAATAATTTTGGAAAAATACTATAAATCTCTTTTTTTTGCCAATTTAGAAAAAATACAAATATTTTTTGTAAATTATCACCTATATATATATATATATATAACTTCCTATAGTTCAAGAGTTAATCCTCTGTAATTATAAAATGGCAGCACCATCATATATGTTTGTCTATGATCCACCTCTGAAAACCAAGATAAGTATGAAAATTGCATCTAACAGAATCGATCAATAACAAATATCATATACTTAACTTTTTATATATTTATAATAGATATATTAAAGAAAAAAAGATAGGGCACAACCAAATTTAAAAATAAATATCAAAATTATATTTATTATACTATTATTTAGGTAAATTTTAAATTATAATAATTATAAATATCTGTAATAATTTTGATTTTATGTATCTATTACTATCATACTCCCTCCGTTTTTTATTATAAGTCGTTTTGGAAAAAAAATTGTATTTAAATATAAGTCGCTTTACAATTCCAATGAATAATTAATGCTACTTTTCCTATTATATCCTTAAATATTTATTATTCTCTCTCCTTTCAATTATATAAATTTATCTTCCATATGTCATTAATGAAGAATAATTTTGTAAAAACTTTCATAATTTCTCATTTTCATACAACAATTATTATTTTTCTTAAACTGTATGAAAAGTCTAAAATGACATATAATAAAAAACGGAGGGAGTAGTTCATTAATGACTCTTATGATATTTGATGATAAGGATTAAAATAAAATAGATCAAATAAATTGATTAATCTTTATTGCTACACTAAGGGAATAGGAATAGATAATTGAGAGATTAGAACAATTGATGCACGTGCATCCCAGAACACAACATATAGGAATACAACATCTTTAAACTCTTCGTCTGATCTACCGAACTTATGAAACAACTTCTTGTTTGGATCATTTTAGAGAAACATTAAAAGTCTACATTTCTCAAACTACCATCAAACACAAATACACACAAGTGATTGTAAACAAACAAGAATACACAAGTAAGTGTAAACTCAGTGTATAAGAAGAAAAAAACACACCTATAGAGTTTATAACATTAATGAAACATTAAAAGTTTGCATTTCTCAAAACTACAAACAATACATAAATACACACTCTGATAACTGGTAGGAATAAAAAACAATGGCTTGGACTAAAATCAATATGAATGAAACTCACACATGTCTTAATAGAACTAATTAGGTAGGGACAATCGCTTGAATTATATCACGCTTCAAAAAATAAATAGAACTAATTAGACCCTAATCATATAAGGCAGAACATAGTATTTAGGAGACAGACAATGGAACTTAGAAACAAAATACTACTTGTTCATATATGCTTACACCTAACCACTATATTCCACAAATCACTCATTGATGTGCTTCACATAATCGATTGGGCGAGTCATGTCAATGCGTAAAAAGATGCAAGAACAAAGTTAAGATTGAACCAAAAACCATGAAATTACTGTTAGACGCTGGCCTAAGGATCTAGAGGGGGGTGAATAGATCTCCCAGAGTTTTTCGGAATTATTTCGAACTAAGGCGAAAGCGGTTCTGAATCGACTTGCGTCTATTCCAGACCGTTATTGAAAGGGTCGTATATGTGACAAAACCACAAGATAATTGAGATTAACGATGAAATGATATGTTATCGAATCAATATGTTTTACTATAGAAAATCGATTAACTTCTGATTTGATAAACTTTGATTTGCAATGCAGTAATAGTGAAAGAAGCAAAAACACAAACACTTGGTGATAATGATCAAATTGACGGTGATTCAATGTGTGATGAATTGTGATGTTTATGCAAGTTCTTAATTCACAATTTTAACACTCGAATCGTTGATCAATTTGCAATTATAACCAAATATGAACAGAACGTAAATGAAAAGATAAAAGCGACAAGAACACGATATTTGTTTAGGCAGTTCGTCGATCGTCCTCGCTACGACTACGTCTGCCCCCAATTCCAAACTGAAATTGGGAAATCTTCCATTAATGTTGAAAGCAGTTTATACAAAGAAGATAACAAAGCGATAAACAATAAACCAAATTTGTCGATCCCTTGAATCTTCTTCCCCCTTAATCTTGAGCCAGATTAAGGTCTTCCAAGAGCTTCACTTTGATCCCTTTCTGCAGTGTCTTGAATTGCTTGAACACTTGTTCTTCAATCTTCACACTCAGCTGGATCCTTGATGAAGCCTCTTGATAAAAACCCCCAAAATTCACCTATCTTTGAGGACAAAACCCTCAGATTTTATTCACCAAAAACCCCACAAATCTTCACCCACTAGGAATCTTCAATTCCGTTCCATGGACGTTATCGATCTTGAACGCAAACCCTCAACGCAAAAATGATTGTGTGTAATTGTGTTGGAGTTCTGTCGATGATCGAAGATGAGATGCCTTTGTGTATCTTTCAGTTGTTGGTGTTGAGAAGCTGCAATAATGAACCTTGGACAATATGTATGAGAGCTAATCAGTTGGAGCTGAGAAAACCAGAGATTTTGGCATTTTTGATCAGATAGGTCGACCTCTTGTAGTGCTTAGGTCGACCTAACAGAGTAGCATTTGCTTTGAATAACATTTGTTCCCAGTTAGGTCGACCTGTTAAGAAAGTAGGTCGACCAGAATCCTCTTCAGATACGTTTTGGGAGCTTTTCTTCAGTTTAGGTCGACCTAGTTGTTGTGTAGGTCGACCTATCAGAGGGATGTGTAAATTTCTCCATTTTAGGTCGACCTGGGTTGGGAGTAGGTCGACCTGACTGTTGTTTTTCTGAGTTCTTCTTGTTTTACTTGTATTGAGTCGACCTATATGTATAGTGGGTCGACGTGCTCTGTCTTGAGTGACCAATGCTTGCTTTTCTTTGAGTTCTTCTGCTTGTGCCTTGTTGCTTGTTTGCTTGTGGAGTTTGCCATGGATCAAAAACACCTTTGTGAGTGTGATCTTGTATTCACATACTCCCCCTTTTTGATGATGGCAAACCGGTTGCAAAAGCTTCATCAACACGTAGTGATAGCTCCCTTGGACTTGTATGTGTAAGCTGAAGCTTCTTCATACTGAGCTCAAGCTCCCCCGTACTCTTAGCACCTATCTCCCCCTTTGACAACATCAAAAGAAATACAACGACGGGACAGTAGAAGCGAGTAGCGAGATAAAATAGATATATGCTAGCATGACATAGTATAATAGATAAAGATAGGTAGACATAGCATAAGAACCAAACATATTTAAAGGTACACTTAAACATACATAATAATCCAAGAGATATTAAAAAAAACAAAGTACGACAACATATAGCAATTTGAACATAATGATAATGAAATGAAATGCAATGACATGATGGTATGATAGAGAATGCATCCTAACGCTTGCCCTTTCTTCCCCTTCCTCTTTGAAATGTGTGAGGACGATCTTTTTCAACTTGTTCCAACAGATCAAGCATAGAAAGATTAAGGGTATTGAAGCTTTGGCTTAGATTGGCATGACGGTTCAATGTCGTTTCCTCATATTGATTCTGTCTTAAAGTGGAGTTGGATGCAAATGTCTCAAAGTCAGCTTTGTGGTCCTGAACCAAGTCGTATAACGATTGATATTGTCGTTGTTGTTCGTCATAGCGGTCTTGTTGAAGCTGTTGCATTTGTTGGAATTGGAGCTGTTGTGTGTCGAAGTGCTGTTGTTGTAGGAGTTGCATATTCTCTAACATGGCTATGATGTTGGTTTGATCCGGCGGAGACGGAGCTGTATATCCCCAAGGGATATCCTCTTGTTGAGAAGGAACATATCTCCAATTTGCATCTGTATCTTGTGGAACATCTTCCATAGGGTGATCATCATCATTTGCATTGTCTTGATCAAGTCCTTCTTCTTCATTTCCTGCAATGTTTCCAAACTCCGTAGGATCATCATAATTATAAATAACCTTCCCGGTTCCCTTTTGAATGAGATAATAGGTTTTCCTAACTGGATTCCAATGGTATCCCATAAGGGTCAATGTTGTTTGTGAGAATTCTTGAGATTGTTGCATGCGGATGTAGTGCAAGTGATCAAGCCTCCTGCCGAAATGGTTGACAATTGTCTGAATTATTGATCCATAACACAGTGCGGTAGTTTTCTGTTGGACCTCGTGAAACTTTGCAGCTAGAAAGTAAGGCCAATGTACACGCGTTCTATTTTGCAGCAGATACATGAGCACAACTTCATTCCGTTCAATTCTTGAGTACCCTCCTGCTCTTGGTCGAATGATTCTAGAGATGACCCAATTTAGGAGCCTAGGATCTCGCTTTAGGTGACCGGCTGTTATTGTTTCATTTGGTTTGTCAAAGACGGAAGGGTCTTTGAGGATAGATTTGATGTAGGCCACATGGTCATAGTTTCCCGGTACATCCCCGTCTTCCATACAGAATTCATCGCCTACAATTTTGAGACCAAAGATGCTTATCCAAGCCCGTTTGTCAACAACATGCGACCTAGAACCCATTTTGAATCGGAAATTACAACCATCCCCTTTTGTAAATCCTGCATAGAAAGCCCTGACAGTATTTTCACAGTATGGAGTATCACATTGCACTAAGGGATGAATATTTTGATGTTCAATCAGATCAGCGACATCGGGGATATGCATATTTTTGACAAGATTTGGATCATAGGTATATTGCTTAACAATTTTTCGTTTCATCTGCCACTTCTCAAAATTTTCCCTACAGTCAGGATGAACAAGAGCACTTACCGGTTGAGAAGATGAACTAGTAGCAACTTCCTTTCCCTTTCTTGATTTTGGAGGCATGATTGTTGAGTTGGAGAGTGAGAGAGGAGATTTGTGACAGAGTTTGCACTTGAGGAATTAGGGTTGGTCGTACAAATGGTATGCAAATGAGCAAAAATAGGTAAAAGAGATGATTATGTATGAGTGGGTATGGGTCGGGTCGACCAACAGACCCAATTTGGGAAATATTTGTAGCAGTAGGTCGACCTAATTTAGGGCTGGGTCGACCTAACAGAGAAACCTAAAAAAATGCAGATTAGGTCGACCTAAAAGGAGGGTAGGTCGACGTAACTGGGCATTTTAGCTTAGATGTTGAAAAATGACTTGTGTAGGTCGACTCAGAGGCATATTAGGTCGACCTAAATTCCAAATATTTGTAAAAATGCTCTATATATGATGTGTTTATGCCTAGTTATTTGCTTGTATGTTTAGAATATGATATGCTATGATTAAAGATGAAACACATACAAGAGTAAGACAGATATATGTATGAAGTCACTATAAGCATGTTAATTGATAGCATATTATAGCATCAATGATGTTTTTGGAAGCGAACAACAACCATGTTACCGCCTTCTCAATATGTAGGTGTCCCCGTTTAGTGGAGGCCTTTAGGTAATGTGGAATGATTCCTGGCTTGATGAAGAACTACCTTTACACTAAGAGAAATGTTAGCTTGAGAATAATCAATATATATACATATATATATATATATATATATATATATATATATATATATATATAGATATATATAAAGTAAAGGAATAATCTTAAGAGAAACAAATGTAATTAGCCCAAATTAGAGATATCGAGTATCCCTAATTCCCTACGAATGTTGAAGTATTGCTCCGTTGCTAGAGGTTTGGTGAAGATGTCAGCTAGTTGCTTCTTGCTCTCTACATGTTCAAATATGACGTCTCCTTTCTCTACATGATCTCTTAGGAAGTGATGCCTTATTTCAATATGCTTGGTTCGTGAGTGTAGGACAAGATTCTTACTCAAGTTTATGGCACTTGTGTTGTCGCACATGATAGGTATACGATCAAGCTTAATACCAAAGTCAATAAGTTGTTGCTTGAGCCATAATATCTGCGCACAGCAGCTTCCGGCAGCTACATATTCTGCCTCAGCAGTAGATAATGCAACCGATACTTGTTTCTTGCTATGCCAACTTATCAATGAATTTGAGAATAGATGACATGTTCCACTGGTGCTCTTTCTATCGGATTTGCAGCCAGCAAAATCTGAGTCGGAGAATCCTACCAAATAACACTCATTTCCCTTCGGATACCATAGGCATATGTAGAAGTACCACGTAGATATCGCAGAATTCTTTTGACAGCTTTTAAGTGAGATTCCTTTGGACAAGATTGATATCTTGCACACATACACACACTAAACATGATATCTGGTCTTGAGGCAGTAAGGTACAATAGTGAACCTATCATGCCTCGGTACAATTTTACATCAACCTCTTTACCTTTCTCATCTTTGTCTAGGTTAGTATTTGTTGCCATAGGTGTGTCAATCTCCTTCGCTTCACTCATTCCAAATCTTTTGAGCAGCTCTGTGCAGTATTTAGTTTGACTTACAAACGTTCCATGACTGAGTTGCTTGATTTGTAGGCCAAGGAAGAAATTTAGCTCACCCATGAGACTCATCTCAAATTCACTCTGCATAAGCTTAGAAAATTCTTTGACAAGTTTTGCATTAGTCAACCCAAATATAATATCATCTACATAAACTTGGACTAAGAGTACATCTTTATCTTTTCTTTTAATAAAGAGAGTAGTATCAACTTTACCCCTAGAGTACCCTTGGCTAAGAAGAAATTTGCTCAAACGTTCGTACCAAGCCCGAGGGGCTTGTTTAAGACCGTATAGAGCACGTTTCAGCTTATAAACATGAGTTGGATGCATGTAATTCTCAAAGCCGGGTGGCTGAGCAACATAGACTTCTTCATTTATATAGCCATTGAGAAAGGCACTTTTAACATCCATTTGGAATAGTTTGAAGTCTTTTGAACAAGCATAGGCAAGTAAGAGGCGAATAGCTTCGAGACGTGCTATGTGAGCGTATGTCTCTTCATAATCAATACCTTCCTCTTGATTGTAACCTTGGGCAACTAATCTAGCTTTGTTTCTAGTAATAACGCCGTTTTCATCAAGTTTGTTACGAAAAACCCATCTAGTGCCGATTACTTGATGATCTCCCGGATGAGGGACTAAGTCCCAAACATCATTCCGTTTAAATTGGTTTAATTCTTCTTGCATGGCCATTAGCCAATGCTCATCAAGTAATGCGTCCTTAGCGTTTTTCGGCTCAAATTGTGAAACGAAAGCAAAATGATGATAGAAGTTACTTATCTTTGAGCGTGTTGTAACGCCCTTTGAGATGTCTCCTATTATGTTGTCAATTGGATGGTCTTTCACATTTGTCTAGGCCTTAGGAAGTTCTTCATTGTTTGAGATGCTCTCTTTTTCATTTTCATCATGAGACTCATTTTTCTCTTTCTCAGCATCTTTCTTTACAATATTTTCATTCTCGTCTTCCTTATCTTTGACAATATCTTCAGTGGATGGACCTGCACCATTAAACGAAAGACCTTTCTCGACATATTTTGTATAAGATTCATCAAAAGACACGTGTACTGACTCTTCTACTATAAGTAATCTTTTATTATATATCCGATATGCTTTGCTAGATTGTGAGTAACCAAGGAAGATGCCCTCGTCAGCTTTATCATCGAATTTACCAATATTATCCTTACCATTGTTCAATACAAAACACTTACAACCGAATACATGGAGATGAGATACATTTGGTTTTCTACCCTTTAGTAATTCATATGGAGTTTTGTTTAGTATAGGACGTATTGTTATCCTATTCAAAACATAACACGCGGTGCTAATCGCGTCAGCCCAGAAATACTTAGGTAGACTACCCTCATTCAGCATTGTTCTTGCCAACTCCTCTAGAACACGATTTTTACGTTCAACCACTCCGTTTTGTTGTGGTGTTCTAGGAGCTGAAAAGTTATGCTCAATTCCATGCTTATCACAGTATTTTTCAAAAAGATAGTTTTCAAACTCTCCACCGTGATCACTTCGAATTGCAACTATTTTGGTGTTCATTTTGTTCTGACATAATCTTGCAAATTGCGTGAAAGCTGGAAAAGTTTGATCCTTACTAGGTAGAAAGATTGTCCAACAAAATCTAGAGTAATCATCGATAATGACAAAAGCATATATGTTTCCACCTATGCTTTTAGTCCTTGAAGGGCCAAAGAGATCCATGTGAAGGAGTTCAAGAGGGCGTGATGTTGAAACCACGTTCTTTGATTTAAAAGAGATTTTTGTTTGCTTTCCCTTTTGACAAGCATCACATAGATGATATTTTGAAAACTTCATTTTAGGTAAGCCGATTACTAAGTCTTTTGTGACAACCTTGTTAAGTAAGTCAAAATTTATGTGGGCGAGACGTCTATGCCAAAGCCATGAGTCTTCGCCTAGAGCAATTAGACACTTGGTACTAGATTTAGATACTTCATCCAAGTTTAGCATATAGATATTGTTTACTCTTAAGCCATTAAACATAATGTCTCTTTTCTTAGTATGTTCTATTGTGCAGCCAGAATTTGTAAACGTTACTTTAAAATCTTTGTCGCACAATTGACTTATACTTAAGAGATTATGCTTAAGACCTTCTACTAGCAGTACATCAGTTATAGTTGTGGTAGAAGGGTTACCTACACTTCCTTTACCAAGTATGGCTCCTCGATTGTTATCTCCGTAGGTGACATACCCCTTTTTCTTTGCGTGAAACTCAACGAAAAGAGATATGTCTCCAGTCATGTGTCTTGAACATCCGCTATCAAGGAACCACAACCTTTCGGCAATGTCAAGACACTTTTCCTGCAAAATTAATTTAGAGAGGGAGGTCCCCAATTTTCATTGGGTCCTTGGTAGTGAGTACATAATTTGTTGCACTTAGGCAACCAGTGAAATACTCCTTTAGGAACCAAAATCCTCCTAAATTTGCATTTTTCAATGGTATGACCCTTTTTGCAACAATAGTGACAGGTAATATGATGAGAATATGCTGTTTTGCTAGTTGATACTTTTGGTACAAAAGTATATTTGCTATATAAAGGAGTATACGACCTTTTGAACTTAGTTGGATCAACCGCAAAAGTCACTTTTGGTTGTAGAGCCTTGTCTAATTTGGCTTTTAGATCTCTTACTTCTTTTTGCCAAATATGACATGTCTCACAACCAAACCATGATGTAGGATCTATCTCAACTTTATCCTTTTGAATGTCTAGCATAGATTGTTTTAAAGCTTCCATATCCTTTTCGGTTTTCTCAACTTTTGATTCAAGATATGAAAAGATTTTCTTATTTGAGGCCAAAAGTTTGAAAGCTTCAATTGCATCTCTATGTAATTCTTCAAAAGCAAGTTTTAGTTGAGAATGAGATACCTTGTCAATGAGTTCAGGCTTAAGATGACTTACAAGTTTCTTTTTCTTGTGTTGATGAGCCATAAGGCATAAGTTTGTTGATTCTTCTTCATCGCTTGATGAGCTTTCACTAGATGAATCACTTTCCCATGCTATGTAGGCTCTTCTAGATTTGTTATGACCTTTGCTTTGGTTCTTCTCTTTTTCCTTCTTAAGGTATGGACAATCCGGTTTGTAGTGACCGACTTTGCCACAATTAAAGCAAGGCCCTTTGATTTTTACTTTGTTGTTGTCATCTTGTTTGAGCTTGTTTGATTGCTTTCTATAGTTGATCAAGCCTTTGTCGGAATGTTTTGCTCCATTTTTCTTTAGGTATTTGTTGTATCTTCGAACAAACAGTCCCATTTCCTCATCATCGGAGTCTTCATCATCACTTGTATCACTATCCTCTAGCTCTTGTCTTGAGGTCTTGGAGCTTGAAGCTTTTAGAGCTATTGACTTCTTCTCTACCTCTTTCTCCATGTTCTTCTCTTTCTTTGCTCTTTTCTCATGCATGTCAAGGCATTTAAGATGTTGTTCATGTTCCTCTAGTTTACCAAAAAGAGTGGTAATGTCTAAGGTGTTTAGATCATTTGCTTCCTTTATTGCTGTAACCTTGGGTTGCCATTCCCTGTTCAAACATCTTAAGATTTTTTTAGTAGCAACTGCATTGGAAACAGGTCTATCAAGAGAATTTAAACGATTTTTCAGGTGAACGAATCTCTTCTGCATGTTTTCGATGGATTCACCATCTTCCATGTGGAAAAGTTCGAACTCTTGAGTTAACGTATTGATTCTAGCTAGTTTGACATCATCCGTTCCCTCGTGGGCAACTTGCAATGTGTCCCACATAGCTTTAGCGGATCTACAATGGGAAACGCGATAGTATTCATCAACTCCTAGAGCTGAGATTAGAATGTTTCTCGCTTTCCAAGCGTATCCATATCTCTTTTCATCTTCAGCATCCCAAGTATTTTCTGGTTTTGGAACAACTGCACCAGCTGCATTTGTCATGGTGATCTGAAAGGGACCATTGACAATAGCTGTCCAGATGTTCCTATCAATTGCATTGATGTGAACACACATACAATCCTTCCAATAGCCATAGTTTTCACCGTTGAAAACTGGATCTCTATTGTGAGCCCCTTTAGGTCCGGAAGCCATCTTTCCAATAAGTGTTTCACGTAGCACGGAATAAACCAGAGCCCTTGATGCCACTTGTTAGACGCTGGCCTAAGGATCTAGAGGGGGGTGAATAGATCTCACAGAGTTTTTCGGAATTATTTCGAACTAAGGCGAAAGCGGTTCTGAATCGACTTGCGTCTATTCCGGACCGTTATTGAAAGGGTCGTATATGTGACAAAACCACAAGATAATTGAGATTTACGATGAAATGATATGTTATCGAATCAATATGTTTTACTATAGAAAATCGATTAACTTCTGATTTGATAAACTTTGATTTGCAATGCAGTAATAGTGAAAGAAGCAAAAACACAAACACTTGGTGATAATGATCAAATTGACGGTGATTCAATGTGTGATGAATTGTGATGTTTATGCAAGTTCTTAATTCACAATTTTAACACTCGAATCGTTGATCAATTTGCAATTATAACCAAATATGAACAGAACGTAAATGAAAAGATAAAAGCGACAAGAACACGATATTTGTTTAGGCAGTTCTTCGATCGTCCTCGCTACGACTACGTCTGCCCCCAATTCCAAACTGAAATTGGGAAATCTTCCATTAATGTTGAAAGCAGTTTATACAAAGAAGATAACAAAGCGATAAACAATAAACCAAATTTGTCGATCCCTTGAATCTTCTTCCCCCTTAATCTTGAGCCAGATTAAGGTCTTCCAAGAGCTTCACTTTGATCCCTTTCTGCAGTGTCTTGAATTGCTTGAACACTTGTTCTTCAATCTTCACACTCAGCTGGATCCTTGATGAAGCCTCTTGATAAAAACCCCCAAAATTCACCTATCTTTGAGGACAAAACCCTCAGATTTTATTCACCAAAAACCCCACAAATCTTCACCCACTAGGAATCTTCAATTCCGTTCCATGGACGTTATCGATCTTGAACGCAAACCCTCAACGCAAAAATGATTGTGTGTAGTTGTGTTGGAGTTGTGTCGATGATCGAAGATGAGATGCCTTTGTGTATCTTTCAGTTGTTGGTGTTGAGAAGCTGCAATAATGAACCTTGGACAATATGTATGAGAGCTAATCAGTTGGAGCTGAGAAAACCAGAGATTTTGGCATTTTTGATTAGATAGGTCGACCTCTTGTAGTGCTTAGGTCGACCTAACAGAGTAGCATTTGCTTTGAATAACATTTGTTCCCAGTTAGGTCGACCTGTTAAGAAAGTAGGTCGACCAGAATCCTCTTCAGATACGTTTTGGGAGCTTTTCTTCAGTTTAGGTCGACCTAGTTGTTGTGTAGGTCGACCTATCAGAGGGATGTGTAAATTTCTCCACTTTAGGTCGACCTGGGTTGGGAGTAGGTCGACCTGACTGCTGTTTTTCTGAGTTCTTCTTGTTTTACTTGTATTGAGTCGACCTATATGTATAGTGGGTCGACCTGCTCTGTCTTGAGTGACCAATGCTTGCTTTTCTTTGAGTTCTTCTGCTTGTGCCTTGTTGCTTGTTTGCTTGTGGAGTTTGCCATGGATCAAAAACACCTTTGTGAGTGTGATCTTGTATTCCCAATTACAAAATAAACTTGCAACAACAGATGGAATGACCCAAAAAATCTTACATCTTGAAGAAGTGATATGGAGAAATAGATAAGGTGAAGCGTGAAAATGGCATGCTTTAGTAGATATAATCGAATAAAGGGTTTAGAAAATTGAAAGGCCAATAATTTATTGCATTGTTTCGATGGTGGAGATTTTGCTTTTCAAAGAAATCTGTTGTAGAGTATTGTTTCGATTTCGGCTGCCATATGAATGCAGTTCATGTTTCTTTCAATTAACAATCTTTCAATTAATAAGTGGAATAAAAAAATAAAATGTAACAAATATTTGGGTGATGCCACGTCACCCGTAATAAATGTCAAATCAATCATATTTAATTATTTTCAAAAAAGTCTTTTTTACGCATGGAATAAGAAAAGTTTTAGTTGTTTAATCAGAGCACTTATCATATAAATTTCAGGTACTTTACTTTTTATATATTATAAGAGATAAAAATAATTTATAAAAAAGAAAGATAAAAGAATTCACAAAATCATATATATATATATATATATATATATATATATATATATATATATATATATATATATATATATATATATATATATATATATATATATATATATATATATTTTTCCCTAATAATATACCACTATTTTTTCTTAATATACATAAAATATATATCATCAAGTCTCCTAAATATAAATATGGAATAATCACAACAACCAAATCTCATCTGACTAAGTGTGGTCAACTAAATGGATTAACTTCCCATAATGTTCACTCCTATAATACCCGATATTATACCTATCCGATAATTGTTACTAATTTATTTTGGTATATATATTTGATAAATATAATACACATTACACTAATAGACTTGTTATAACAATTGAGTCAACTAGTGGTGATGAAGGGCATTACGGTATTTACACCCCTTAAGTAGTCATAAACCTGAATTAGTGTCACTATCACTTATTCCCCTTGCCAAAAACAAATTTTTATAGAGAAAAGAAGGAGAAAGGGGAAAACGTGGAAGGGAGAAGGAGAAGAGGAAGAAGACCCATTATATCTCTAGCCTCGCATGCACTTAAGATCATCACTAGACTCTGAAATTCGTCCCTTTGCTTCTTATCCAGCTTCTTCATCTCAATCAAGGTGAGTTCATAGTTAGAAAATGTGGTTTTAGTATGTTTGGGAACATTGGGGTTTTAGGGATTGAGTGATAATCCATGATTCTTGATAACCTCATGTTTATGTTGCTAAATAATGGTTGTTTGTGATATCTATTATGTATATGTGTTGTTAGATGTTACATGCAGGTAATTGAGAGGGATGGAAGAACCCCAATGCATGTCTGATGGCTTTTGCGTTTTCTACAGAAATCGCAAGTTTGATAAGCGAGCTCGGATCGCTAAGCGAGACATGTTATCATTATACGGAAATCGCGAGTTCGCTAAGCGAGATTTCGGGATAGCAACTTTCTGTTTTGCGCCTATGCAAGTACGCTCCAAGCTCGCTAAGCGAGCTCTGTTATGCATAATTTTATAATTACTTCCCCTGAGTGCAGTTTTGTTCCGTAGAGAGAACCGAACTCCTCCCTGTCTATTGTGACGTGTCCAGAGGCCGTATGAAGGGAGAAATACCATATCTAGTCTTGTAATCATCCTTACATACTTATGTATGTGTACCGTATATGTCGCTATGATGTGTTGAATCAATTGTACATGACTATTATGCTTGTGCTTAACTAATGAGATGATCTCTACATGTTATGTCATGAACAGTTGTTAGCATCTGTTGTTCCGGATGAACATTCGGAGTTGGTTGCATTGTGTTCTATTGCGTATGGCCCGGTGGGAGGTATGCTAGAAACGAAGTAGGCCAAACTACTAGGTGGTAAATCGCCATTATTGATGGACTCGTTTCCAAAGTTACTATTGCGATGTGCTCGTGAGAGTCTATATGGCGTGTCTGACTTGTGGAACACATCGGCATTCTTGGTATGATGAACATACTTGGCTACCATTGTAGTGTGCTTGTGAGAGTCTCTACGGCGTGTCTCACTTGGAGAACACACTTGGCGAGATTGGTATGGCGGAGTAGTGATGCCACTTAGGCGATATCGCTTGGTAACTCTCCTCTAGAGATACCACGTAGGCTACACCATTAGGCTTTCACGCGGTGGGCTTGTGCAGTCAATTAGGCGTCTTCACACTTGCGGAAACCATATAGCGTATAAATGTTGACGGGGCCGTAACACCGCATAGGTAATGTCACATCTGTAATTCGTCATAGATGAAATTCCGTGTAGGACTCATCTGCTTCATCTAGCGATGGTCTTGTGCGAACCTTTTAATGACATGCCCTTGGTTACTCACCGAGGGTGTGTGGTGCAGCCTAGGTAGACCGGTTGTTACTACTTCTGGATTCTCCGTACACTAGTATGGGTTTGCATACGTGTTGGTTAGTATTTCTTGTGTGTCATGATGTGATGACTCATATGGTGGACGAATCATTTGTATGCTCCGTACTTGTACTGGACGTGAGAATAAACCCCGAACCAATGGTGGATTCGGCTTATAAAATGCATCTACCCTGTAGAACCGAGCGGACCCATTGGATAAGTGGACTCACTGATATTTAGTAATCTCACCCCAATCCAATTATCTTTTTCAGGTGGTCCGAGGATTAACCGTGGTAAAGGCAAGATGTATTAGTTGCTTGATGGTTCTTGGCTGGATGTAGTTATCTTTTGTTCTGTTTCGTGCTTTCCTAGTTCTTATATTTTGGATTATGTACTAGTACATGTCATATATTATTTTGGCCATGATATATTCGACTTTTGTACTATGTACTGATGATGTATTTTCTATTTTGCTGCTTATATTTATATTATTATGTCTTTATGTACCATTATAAGCATTGCACGCATATTATTATAGACATATATGTGTGGGGTGTTACAGTTGGTATCAGAGTAGGTCTATTCTCGGCATTGTTATGACGCATCATAACGCAGTACAATCCCGCCTCATATTAGAAAGGAATTCTTGGACCAGAAATCATACAAGAGACTATTGAGAAAGTCAAGGTAATCCAATACAAACTTAAGAAATCCCAAGACCGACAAAAGAACTATGCTGACACGCGAAGGAGACCTTTAGATTTCGTAACAGGAGACCACGTGTATTTGAAGGTTACTCCGAGATTGAGGTTGGGGATGACCATTAAAAACGCGTAAACTCAGTCCAAGATACGTGTGACCTTACCAGATTGTGATTTGGGTAGGTGAAGTGGCCTACCAGCTAGCTTTGCTACCTTCACTATCCGGACTACACGACGTGTTTCATGTATCTCAGCTTCGAAAGTTCGTGCCTGATGCCTTCCATCCTATCCTTTCGGATTCTATCGTAGTAGAACCAGATCTTTCCTTCGATCCACAACCTTGTTGTATCTTGGAGCATGCTAGAAAGACTCTACGGAGTAAGGAGATGCCACATGGGAGCTTGAATTAGAGATGCAGGAATTATATCCTCACTTGTTTTGGTAAGTTTTAATTCGAGGACGAATTCTATTTAAGGGGGAGAATGTAATACCCGGTATTATACTTATCCGTTAATTGTTACTAATTTATTTTGGTATAAATATTGGATAAATATAATACACATTACACTAATAGGCTTGTTATTACAATTGAGTCAACTAGTGGTAATGAAGGGCATTATGATCTTTACACCCCTCAAGTGGTCATAAAACCAGTATTAGTGTCTCTATCACTTATTCCCCTTGCCAAAAATAGATTTTTATAGAGAAAAGAAGTAGAAAGGAGAAAACATGGAAGGGAGGAGGAGGAGAGGAAGAAGACCCATTTCATCTCTAGCCTTGCATGCACTCAAGATCATCACTAAACTCATAAATTCATCCCTTAGCTTCAGTTTCGGCTTCTTCAGCTCAATCAAGGTAAGTTCATAGTTAGAAAATGGGGTTTTAGTATTTTTGGGAATATAGGGATTTTAGGGATTGAGTGATAGTCCATGATTCTTGATAACCTCATGTTATTGTTGCTAAATAATGGTTTTTTGTGATATCTATCATGTATATTTGTTGTTAGATGTTACATGCAGGTGATTGAGAGGGAACGAAGAACCCCAATGCAAGTCTGATGGCTTCTGCATTTTCTATAGAAATCGCAAGTTTACTAAGAGAGCTCGGATCTCTAAGCGAGACCTGTTATCATTATGCAGAAATCGCGAGTTGTATAAGCGAGCTCAGTTCACTAACCGGGATTTCGGAATGGAAACTTTCTGTTTTGGGCATATGCAAGTGCGCTTCAAGCTCGCTAAGCAAGCTCTGTTATGCAGAATTTTATAATTACTTCCCCTGAGTGCAATTCTGTTCCGTAGTGAGAACCGAACTTCTCCCCGACTATTGTGACGTGTCCAGAGGCCGTAGGAAAGGCGAAATACCATATCTAGTCTCGTAATCGTCCTTACATACTTATGTATGCCTACCGTATATGTCGTTATAATGTGTTGAATCAATTATACATGACTATCATGCTTGTGCTTAAGTAATGTGAGGAATCTCTACATGTTATGTCATGAACAATTGTTAGCATCCGTTGTTCCGGTTAAACATACGGAGTTGTTTGCATTGTGTGTACTATTGCGTATGGCCCAGTGAGAGGTATACTAGAATCGAAGTAGGAAAAACTACAAGGTGGTAAGTCGCCATTGTTGATGGACTTGTTTCCAAAGTTACCATTGCGATGTGCTCGTGAGAGTCTATATGGCGTGTCTCACTTGTGGAACACGTCGACGTTCTTGGTATGACGAACACACCTGAGCTACCATTGCAATGTGCTTGTGAGAGTCTCTACGGCGTGTCTCACTTGCAGAACACACTTGGTGTGATTGGTATTGCGGAGTAGTGATGCCACTTAGGTGAAATCATATGGTAACTTTCCTCTAGTGGTGCCACGTAGGCTACACCATTAAGCTTCTGTCCGGTGGGCTTGTACAGTCAATTAGGCGTCTTCGGACTTGCAGAAACCATATTGCGTATAGATGTTGATGGGGCCGTAACGCCACATAGGGAATCTCACCGCTGTAACTTGTCACGGATGAAATTCGATGTAGGACTCATCCGCTTCATCTAGTGATGGTCTTGTGTGAGCCTTTTGACGACAGGAACTTGGTTACTCGCTGAGCGTGTGTGGTGCAGCCTAGGTAGACCGATTGTTACTACTTATGGATTTCCCGTACACGGGTATGAGTTTGCATATGTGTTTGTTTGTATTTCTTTTGTGTTATGATGTGATGACTCCTATGGTGGACGAATCATTTGTTTGCTCCGTACTTGTATTGGACTTGAGAATAAACCTTGAACGAATGGTGGTTTCGGCTTATAAAATGCATGTATCCTGTAGAATCGAGTGGACCCATAGGATAGGTGGATTAGTCACTGAGATTTAGTAATCTCACCCCAGTCCAAATATCTTTTTCAGGTGGTCCGAGGCAAGACGAGGTAAAGGCGAGATGGAATAGTTGCTTGATGGTTCTTAGCTGGATGTAGTTATCTTTTGTTCCGCTTTGTGCTTTCCCAGTTCTTGTATTTTGGATTATTTACTAGTACATGTCATGTATTATTTTGGCCATGATATATTCGGCTTTTGTACTATGTACTGATGACCTATTCTCTATCCTGCTTCTTATATTTATATTATGATGTCTTTATGTACCATTATTAGTATTGCACACATATTATTCTAGACATGTATGTGTGGGGTGTTATAAATTCAATATCATATTTCTATCCAAACGGTTAATTTCGAGATTTTTCTTAATAACTTTATTATCTTTTAGGTTTTTCTTTACATCTAAATATTTGACTTTTTTCCATCTAATCTAATCTACTCTCCTTACTATAAATCTATGGAGACGTCATTCGTCTCTCCACCATGTATTAGCACACTAGTCGTTACTTCCTCATCATACATATTTAAAAAAGTATGAATATATACAATTCTAACTTTTTTTTCTTGAGTTTTCCACAAAATTTCTCTAAACGTTTTAATCACACGCTTTTAAAAATAAATAAAAATTAAGTGAAAGAAATATGCATTCTCATAAATATAAAATATGAAAAAAAATATTTTTTAACTATTTTTTTAATAACCATAAAATTTGCTTATAAATTTTTATAATAAAAAAAAAAACTTTTTTTAACTATTTTTTTAATCACCCTTAGTTGTCCATTAATTTTAGTCACTTCAACCTTAATAGATGCATTAACCAGTTCAATGTAGGGGTGCTCGCGGTGCGGTTTGGGCGGTTTTGACGAAAAAAATCATCCGAACCGCAAGTGAAGAAATCGTGCGGTTTGGTTTGGTTCGGTTGGCTTTTAAAAAAAATCCGAACCAAACCAAACCAAACTAATGCGGTTTGGTTCGATTCGGTTGGTTCGGTTTTTTACAAATATTTTATTGAACCATACATATACATATATATGACAACATAACTTTGTATTTAGACATTCATACACTATCAGATAACAAAAAAACTTGTCATATTTTGACAACAACTTTTTATATAATATGTAAAAATTAAATTACTCAAAAGTGTAATAATAAACATAAAATAATAGTATAAAACAATATAAAAATTATTAGAATGAAACAAAAAATAGAAGAGACGAGAGATTAGTGAAGGTGAAAAAGAAAAAACAAAAGAGTTGAGAGATTAGAGAAGAAGATGTGCGATAAAAATGAAATTGAAATAGGGAACATTTGCATAAAAATGAGAAGGTGAAAAAGAAAGAATATAAGAGGGTAGAGATTATAGAAAAAGAAGGAAGATGTATGTGGCAAAGAAGGCGCGATAATGCTATTAGAGATTTGAGAAGACCGGGACTAAAATCATATGTGTAAGGATGAGAAAATTATTCGTAATCATAAGGTTAAGGTATAATAGATTTAAGTTTGGGTTGGATGTGAGTTAAATAAAAGTTGGGTTGTAACATAATGCGGTTTGATTCGGTTTGGTTCGGTTTACAAAATACAAACCGCAAACCGAACCGAACCGTGCGGTTTTGTTAAAAGATAACCCAAACTAATCCGAACCAAATGCGGTTTTTTGCGGTTTCGGTTTGGTTTGGTTTGATTTGCGGTTTTTTATTGGGTTGGTTTGGTTTTGATCACCCCTAGTTCAATGCACTGTCTTTAAAAAGGTTAGTTTTTCAATGTGGTCAACAAATATTATAACCCAATTAGTACTTGAAAATGAAAAATCACCAACACAAGAGTTTTCTTGTTTATTGAAAATAACCCATAGGAGTTTTATCCTAAACCACCTCACACAAACTGATGACAAATGTTTCTCAATGAGACAGACAACTAAAGAAAAGTAACAAAACAAAATGAACTGATAATGTGTTACACAAAAACAAAAAACCTTCAACTTCAATTCAATTCAATTCAATCTCTCCTAAATTTAGAGGTTATCATCACCATCATCACCACCACTACCATCAATCTCAATCTCTCACCATGATAACAACTGTGAAGAATGATTTTGATGACATTGACATGGAATCCATTGATCAAGAAAGTGGAGAAGAAACTACTCATCTAGATCTATCAAGTTCCTCCTTCAACAACAAGACAATGCTGAAGCTGCACCATCTGCATGCAGATGAAAAGTCCACCATTAACAAAAGGTACATACCCCTTTTGATAATCAACTATCTTCTCCTCTTTCTAGGCTCACTTTCTTCAAGTTTACTCTCTAAATACTATTTCATCCACAAAGGTTCAAGTAGATGGGTTTCAACTTGGGTTCAATCTTCTGGTTTTCCTCTCTTAATCATCCCTATTTTCTCACCTTATTATCTCTTTCAGTCCACAACAAGAAAACCCTTTTCTGATTTCAACCCAAAGATGATAACTTTATCGGTTTCTATTGGTGTTATGTTGGGAATCAATAACCTTTTCTTCTCATGGGGAAATTCATATCTTCCTGTTTCAACTTCTGCTTTGTTGTTATCTTCAAACCTTGTTTTCAATCTTGTTCTCTCTGTCATCATTGTGAAGCAAAAACTAACCTTTTCGAATCTCAACTGCGTGATGCTTCTTACATTAAGCTCAATCCTTCTAGCATTGGATTCTAGTCATGAAAAGCCAACCGGGGTGAAGAAAAAAGAGTACTTTATCGGATTCTTCTGCACGATCGGTGCCGGGTTGTTGTTTGCTTTGTATCTACCAGTGATGGAGATGGTTTATAAAAAAGTTTACTGCTACGAAATGGTGATGGAAATGCAGGTTATAATGGAGATTGCAGCGACGGTTTTAGCGACGGCGGGAATGGTCTGGGACGGAGGATTTTCTGAGATGAAGAGGGAAAGTGAGGAAGTGTTTGATAAGGGGAGTAGGGTTTATTGGGTGACGGTTATGGGGAATGTGGTGACGTGGCAGTTTTGTTTCATGGGGACTGCTGGGATGGTGTTTTTGACATCTTCATTGACTGGAGGGATTTGTATGACAGCATTGTTGTCTATGAATGTGTTGGGTGGTGTTTTGGTTTTTAGAGATGAGTTTGGTGGTGTTAAGGCTGTTTCAACTGTTTTGTGCATGTGGGGATTTTGTTCTTATGTTTGGGGTATGTATGTTAAGATGTTGGAAGAGAAAGGGAGAATGAGGAACCAGAAGGAGGATTCTACTGAGATGATTTATATAGGGAATCATCATGATATGATGTGAGTAATTGAAAATATTTGTATGATGTTTTTGATTTCATGGCTAGTTTGATTAGTGATTAGGACTTGGATATGGAGCTTTTGGATTTGAGTTGCATAAGTGCTTTTGAGTTCTTGATTGGAGAATCATTGCTTTATCATGAATCTATTAATGAAAAGACTTGGTTGTTAATTTGAAATTATTGATATTCTCATTTTTAAATGTTTTGTAGGACAAAATTATCTTTTGACATAGATGGTTGAACCTTCTACTCAAATAGATTTGTGATTAAGTTTAAAGTTTCACAAATAGTTTGTAAATCATCAAAGATGTTGAGATTCTGTTATTCACCAAGATGTTGAGATTTTGTGAAAGTGTGCCTCTAATTTTAACTTTTGTTAAGAGTCTATAATAATCGAAATTTTACTATTTAAAAATAATAAATAGGATGTCGAAGATTTAGACTCATATAAATAGAATGTTGTAGATTCGAACTAATAATTCTACAATTGGATATTTCTACATAATTGTTAATTGAGAAGGGGTGTTGTTTTAGGTTTTTTATATAGATTAGAAAATTATCTTTATTTCTCAATTTATTTTATAATTTTTTTTAGACAAAATTGTTCAAAAAAGAGTGATATTTTTAATATGATTTTAAGTAGATTTATTGTGTGTATATGAGAAAACATTTGTTGAAAGAAGCCAATATCTCAAATGAAAAAATATTTGCATATTTCGGCAAAATATCCATTTTGATTTGTTAACTTATATAATCTTCCTTAATTTTTTTTGTCGCCTTTGTCTCTTAACTTTTAAAATGTTTTATTTTATCCTTTTTGTTTAATTAGCGATGGAAAAATTTTGAAATCGGTTGCTAAATCCGTCTTTAATTAGACAAAAATAATTAAAATAAAACGTTTTAGTAGTTAAGGGACCAAGATGACACGAAAAAAAAATTAAGAGACTAATGCAAACTTAAAATATAGTTGTGAAAAATTATATAAAGTTTAATACTATATAAAAATTTAAACTACATGTATTTTATAACGAATGGATCAGTACTCTTATATATACACAGTATTTTTTTTCCTGTTATTTATTCATATATTAAAACTTTTAGTGACTTCTCAATTCAAAAGTTGAGTATAAGACAACGTTGGTTTAATCATGAGGGATTTTTACCTTTCATCAAAGAGGAATGGGCAATGTTTAATGTGGAGGGAAGAGGAGATTTTATTTTTTATGAGAAGTTAAAGAGAATGAAGCTTTGCATTAGAGATTGGAATCGTGAGACTTTTGGATGGATAGATTTGAAAATGAATTAGAAGATAAAAGAATTGAACTCTATGGATAGCGTTTTGATTGACCAATAAGGGGGAGATGTTGAGAATATTGTAAAGGATAGATACGAGGTGTCAAGGGAGATTTGGAATTCTTTAAATTTGAAAGAAATTAAAGCATGCTTAGATTGAAGTCGAGACAACTTTAGTTGAAGGATGGCGATAGAAATAAGCGTTTCTTTCACAATTCTTTAAAAGAGAGATATAGGAGGAATGCAATAACAATTATGGAAGGGGTGAATGGGACAGTGGAAGGGGTGAGAGAAGTTAAAGAAGCCATTAAGAGTCATTTTGAAGATTTCTTCAAGGAGACTAACTATTCAAGACCGGTTCCTGAAGGTTTGAGTTTTAAATCCTTAAGTGAGCAAGATAGTAGGTGGCTTGAAAGAGGTAAAGATTTAAAATCTGAAACATGCAATATTTATCGTTTGAAAGAGGTAAAGATTTAAAATCTGAAACATGCAATATTTATAGTAGTATTATACCACTTTGAAATAGTGCATTTTGATCAAACAATGAAATGTTTAAAGATGCAAAACCCAATGTGTTTGAATCTGCTCTTGAATGAAAAAGTGTCACTACTTTAGTGTTAATTGATTAACACAAATGTGTTAACCCATTATAGCTGAAGCGCTGCCTTTAAAATTTTTGAATTTTGCGCAGGTGTTAACCGATTAATAGAAATGTGTTAACTAGTTAAAACTTTCAAAAACAGCCACATAACAACATTTTGGATCATGTTAACCCGTTAACTAAAATATGTTAAATCGCTAACACTGTTCCTAAAAGAAAAAAAATTGAAAATTATATAAAACTAGGGCTGTTCAAAAAACAACTATGAACTGAACCGAACCATCAAACTGAACCAAACTGAAGTTAAAATAACCGAACCATTAAGTTTGGTTAGTGAACCGAATTATTATTTTAATAACGGTTCTAGAACGGAACCAAATGGAAAATAACCAAAGTTAACCAAAACTGAACCATTGTTTTTAAAGTCTAAATTTCTAAAACTTGACTAGTGTATAACCTCAATGTATACTGTATAATCTTAATGTATCCGCGGTATTAAAATGGGATTGATGCACGATTATACTTTTGAATTTAGTTTATTATTTCCCACCAAATAAACTACAGCAGTAACTCATTAGAAGCTATAGCAGTAACTCATTTTATATATATATATATATATATATATATATATATATATATATATATATATATATATATATATATATATATATATATATATATATTCTGTTAACACCAAATAATCTTATTTATTTATACAGGGTAGCAAATAGATCAATTAGCCATTATATTCCTCAGAAAACAAAAACTGGAGAAAATTGATCAAATTGAACAAAAACTATTGTGTATATATGTAAGATTCTTTTGAGTTAATAGCATATCAGGAGGGAATCAATTCCTTCCCTTAAAAAAATAAAATTAATTTTTATGTACAAAAATCTAAAAACAAGTTTAAAATGAATTTTATAGAAAAATAGTTTAATCCTTTAACATATGGTTTGGTTCGGAAAAAAACTATCTCCTAACGGTTTGGTACGGTTCGGAATTCTGAATCGATAAACCAAACCATTATATTTGGTTCAATTCGGTTCTAGCTTAACTAAGACGGTTCGGTTCGAATACCTTTTTGTTATGGTTTAGTTTGGTTTGGTTCGGTTTTCTAATCGAACTGTACCGCGAACAGCCCCACATGGAACTAGTGGCAATGAATTTTTAAGATGGTGATGCATATGTATAAATTGTGTTGAGTTATATTTTAGCTCAAAATATATATCAATATTGAATTATAACTTGTACCATTTTATGAAGATCAAAGTTAATCTTGATGAAAATGCCTATGAGACGAGTTTTGATCCATATCTCTTTATACATTGATATTTTTCTCATCCTTTCTTGATACATTCACATGGTAGTTGTCTTCATAAAAACATAGAATTTGGAGAAGCTGGACTTCACAATCTCCACCTTTTTGATAATGACAACCTTTGAATAATTGAAGTGGACATGTTTCTTGGATTGCTTGAATTGATCTTATCTGAATGCTCCCCCTTGATCAATTCTTTTCTTGATTCATGGATAGCTTTGACATATTTGATACTTTGTAGCTGCACAAGTCAGACAAGAAACATACACAAAAACCTTGCATCTTCTCCCCCGTTGTCATTAGAAAAAAAGATGGGGAAAGGAGATAAGTCATCTAAGTAATCATAAAAATTATTAATTCTTTTCCCTATTAGTTTTACCTCATTAACGACTTTATCTTCAATCAAACATTTATCCTTGGTGAACTTGATCTTGAAGCCTTTGTCACAAAGTTGGCTTATGCTAAGAAGATTATGCTTTAGTCTTTCAATATTAAGTACATCTTCAATGGATGTGAAAGATGGTGCTCTAACTTTGCCTATACCAAGAATTTTTTTCTTTTTTTTGTCTTCATAAGATATGTGAGATATTTGATCGAACTCTAGTATGGTTGAAGGGTAGCTTCTTGGTTCAATAGGATTAAGCATTAAGTCAAAGGTTGTTCACATGCTGGTGTCGAAGATGGTAGGGTTGTTAGCATGTTAAATTAGGTTTTAGTGTTTAAACCCTAATTTGTTAAGTTAGCTTATTTATTAAGTTAGCTTGTATAACGAGCCTTGTGGAAAAAGACCATTAGTTTAGTATGTTATGTTTTATTATAAATAGTATACTAGTCTCTCATCATTGAATGCTGCAAATCTTAATTTAGGGTGAGAGAGGTTATTTGTTATTCTTGTAAATTTGTAATATTGTTTTCTAAGAGAAAGTAAAAGAATAACAGTTATAACCAATTCTTGTGTTCTTCTTATTTCTTGTTCTTTATTTTTTCCTTGTTTTATACTTTGTTATTGGCATTGAATTCACAACAAATTGGTGCAGTGAGAGTGGAGAAGATGTCTTCAACCAAGTATGAGATTGAAAAGTTCACCGGAGTGAATGATTTCAGTTTTGGCGCTTGAAGATGAAAGCCCTACTGGTTCAGCAAGGTTGCTTGGAAGCGTTGAAGGGAGAGGTATCCATGAGTGTTGCATTAACGGCAGTGGAGAAGACGACTATGATCGAGAAAATACACAGCGCAATTTTATTGAGCCTTGGTGATAAGGTTCTCAGACAGGTATCAAAGGAAACGACGACATCAGGGTTATGGATGAAACTTGAAAGTTTGTACATGACCAAATCACTGGTAAATCGACTCTACCTGTCATACCCCAAAATTTTCACACCATATTTTAAAATAAATTGGCTCAAGCATTAAGACCTCCAATTGTTCAAAGTGGTACATGAAGCAAGCATGCCTATCTTTTCTCAAATAAAGCCTCTAATTAGGGTTTTGTTGTTCTTCAAGGAAATGGGACTTCTGATACCTCAAGTTTAGATCATTCCTATTCATATGCTTCAAAGCATCACCATGTCAAATTTTAAGTCAAACAATACCAAATTGCTCAGTCAGATGCCCAAAAGGTCAACAATCGACTATGAAGACCTAAAAGTCAACCATGGTCAAAGTACAAGTTTTTGGTCAACATTAACATCATAAGGTTATGTTCCTCATTTGATCAAGGGTTGATCATGATTCATCAAGAAAATTTCAGAAATCAACAAAACTCAAAGTTTCCAAATTAGAAATTTTGAACTATGAGTCAACTAAACTTTGACCGGCCATAACTTTCACATGGTTCATCGTAAATTGTATAACCAAAGCCTATTCTCTAGGAAATCCAATCCTCTACAACTTTGATGTTGGTCCCAAGTTCAAGAAATGCACCATTTGGAAGATATGAGCCAAAACATTACATGTCCTTTTGAAAGTCCACAAAAAACTATCTTTTGTCAAGACCAATATCATCAAGATAAAATCTTCAAATGCAAAAGAGGTCCCAAAGTGGGTTGTAGAGGACATCTTGGGCTTTCCAAAAAGTCTTAGAACACCTTCATATGATAAAATTTGAAGGAGTTATGACTTGCACAAGTTGGTCAATTTTGAGAAAATGCACCTAGTGCTAAGTGGTGAATTTTGATGTTTTGAGCTATTGGGCCTAACTTTTGGATTTTAAACATGTCCATGGTCAAAATAAATACTCTTGAGCCAATTATTTTATTTTTATAACATTTATTTTTATTTATGTGAATTTTATTCATGTAAATATTAATAAATCAAATAAAATATGAAATAATTGAATTAAATCATGATATTCATAAAGATTCGTGCAAGGCATGATTGGCATAAAATATGAAATAATTGAATTAAATCATGATATTTTGGAGAGAGTCAGATGCATGTTGACTAGTGTTGGGTTAAAGAAGGTGTCATGGGTTGAGGTTGTTTCGACAGCAACATATCTGAGAAACAGATGATGTCCTTCGACAATGTTAGATAAGAAGACACCTGAAGAAGTTTGGTCGGGACATCCACCAGATCTCGAGAAACTGCGAGTATTTGGCTGCGTAGCCTATGCTCACATTAGGCAAGACAAGGTTGAACCTAGAGCTCTGAAATGCATGCTCATGGGATACCCTAAAGGAGTCAAAGCTTATAGGCTATGGTGCCTAGATCCAGGTCACAAGAGGTGTATCACCACTCGAGATGTAGTTTTCAATGAAGGTGAGATGGCTTTCAAGAAAACCGATGATGATGGTCGAAGTGCAGAAGAGCTGGACAAGTAGAGATTCTTGTTGAGGTGGAGCAAGTTGATGTTGAATTGTATATCCCTGATGAAGTCGAAGAAGAAGCAGAAGATGTTAAGGAAGTTGAGAAAAATCTCGATGACTACTTATTATCAAGAGATAGGTCGAGAAGAGTCATCAAGCCACCTCAGACACTTAGGTATGCAGATCTTATAGATTATGCCTTAATCTTAGCAAGGAGGTTCTAAACGAAAAACCTAGAGATTATAAGGAAGTTATGAGGAGTCAAAATAAGACCGAATGGCTGAAGGCCATGGATGATGAGACGAAATATCTTCATGATAATCACACTTGGGAACTGATCAAGAAACCTGATGGAGCAAGGTTAGTCAGCTGTAAATGAATTTTCAAAGTTAAGGAAGGAATCGAAGGAGTTACGTCGAAAAGATACAAGTCAAGGTTAGTTGCAAGGGGTTTTACTCAAAAAGAAGGTGTCGACTTCAATGATGTGTTTTCTCCTGTTGTGAAGTATAGGTCCATTCAAATGTTTTTTGCCATGGTGACACAGTTCGTTCTTGAACTGGAACAGATGGATGTGAAGACTGCGTTCTTGTATGGTGATCTAGATGAAATCATCCTGATGAGGCAACCTAAAGAGGGAAGGAAGATTATGTGTGCAAGCTAAAGAGATCATTATATGGGCTGAAACAATTTCCTCGACAGTGGAATAGGAGATTCGACAAGTTCATGGCACGCATAAGTTTCGTTAGAAGCCAGTTCGACCACTTTGTTTACTTCAGATTTTGACCTAATAATTCATTTGTTATTTTGTTGCTTTATGTGGATGATATTCTCATAGAAAGAGACAATGTCGAACATGTAAAGAGGGTGAAGGATGAACTCAATAAGGAGTTCGATATGAAGGATCTGAAAGCTGCTTCCAGGATTCTTAGAATTGACATTCGAAGAGATAGAAAGAAGTCGAAGTTATGTGTGAATACAAGATCACACTCACAAAGATTTTTTTGATTCATGGCAAACTCCACAAGCATACAAGCAACAAGGCACAAGCAGAAGAACTCAAAGAAAAGCAAGCATTGGTCACTCATGACAGAGCAGGTCGACCTACTATGCATATAGGTCGACTCAATACAAGTAAAACAAGAGGAACTCAGAAAAACAGCAGTCAGGTCGACCTACTCCCAACCCAGGTCCACCTAAAGTAGAGAAATTTACATATCATTCTGCCAGGTCGACCTACACAACAACTAGGTCGACCTAAACTGAGGAAAGGTCCCCAAAACGTATCTGAAGTGGATTCAGGTCGACCTACTTCTTTAACAGGTCGACCTAACTAGGAACAAATGTTATTCAAAGAATATGCAGCTCTGTTAGGTCGACCTAAGCACTACAAGAGGTCGACCTATCTGATCAAAAATGCAAAAATTTCTGGTTTTCTTTGCTCCAACTGATAAGCTCTTATATATATTGTCCAAGGTTCATTATTGTAGCTCTTAACACCAACAACTGAAAGATACACGAATGCTTCTCATCTTCGTTCTTCATCATCTCCAACACAATTACACATAATCATTCTTGCGTTGAGGGTTAGTGATCGAGTTCGATAACGTCCATGGAACGGAATTGAAGATTCCTAGTGGGTGAAGATTTGTGGGGTTTTTGGTGAATAAAATCTGAGAGTTTTGTCCTCCAAGATAGGTGAATTTTGGGGGTTTTTATCAAGAGGCTTCATCAAGGATCCAGCTGAGTGTGAAGATTGAAGAACAAGTGTTCGAGCAATTCAAGACACTGCAGAAAGGGATCAAAGTGAAGCTCTTGGAAGACCTTAATCTGGCTCAAGATTAAGGGGGAAGAAGATTCAAAGGATCGACAAATTTGGTTTACTGTTCATCGCTTTGTTATCTTCTTTGTATAAACTGCTTTCAACATTAATGGAAGATTTCCCAATTTCAGTTTGGAATTGGGGGCAGACGTAGTCGTAGCGAGGACGATCGACGAACTGCCTAAACAAATATCGTGTTCTTGTCGCTTTTATCTTTTCATTTACGTTCTGTTCACATTTGGTTATAATTGCAAATTGATCAACGATTCGAGTGTTAAAATTGTGAATTAAGAACTTGTATAAACATCACAATTCATCACACATCGAATCATCGTCAATTTGATCATTATCACCAAGTGTTTGTGTTTTTGCTTCTTTCATTATTACTGCATTGCAAATCAAAGTTTATCAAATCAGAAGCTAATCGATTTTCTATAGTGAAACATATTGATTCGATAACATATCATTTCATCGTTAATCTCAATTATCTTGTGGTTTTGTCACATATACTATCCTTGCAATAACGGTCCGGAATAGACGCAAGTCGATTCAGAACCGCTTTCGCCTTAGTTCGAAATAATTCCGAAAAACTCTGTGAGATCTATTCACCCCCCTCTAGATCCTTAGGCCAGCGTCTAACAAGTGGTATCAGAGCTCTGGTTTATTCCGTGCTACGTGAAACACTTATTGGAAAGATGGCTTCCGGACCTAAAGGGGCTCACAATAGAGCTCCAGTTTTCAACGGTGAAAACTATGGCTATTGGAAGGATTGTATGTGTGTCCACATCAATGCAATTAATAGGAACATCTGGACAGCTATTTTCAATGGTCCCTTTCAGATCACCATGACAAATGCAGATGGTGCAGTTGTTCCAAAACCAGAAAATACTTGGGATGCTGAAGATGAAAAGAGATATGGATACGATTGGAAAGCGAGAAACATTCTAATCTCAGCTCTAGGAGTTGATGAATACTATCGCGTTTCCCATTGTAGATCCGCTAAAGCTATGTGGGACACATTGCAAGTTGCCCACGAGGGAACGAATGATGTCAAACTAGCTAGAATCAATACGTTAACTCAAGAATTCGAACTCTTCCACATGGAAGATGGTGAATCCATCGAAAACATGCAGAAGAGATTCGTTCACTTGAAAAATCGTTTAAATTCTCTTGATAGACCTGTTTCCAATGCAGTTGCTACTAACAAAATCTTAAGATGTTTGAACAGGGAATGGCAACCCAAGGTTACAGCAATAAAGGAAGCAAATGATCTAAACACCTTAGACATTACCACTCTCTTTGGTAAACTAGAGGAACATGAACAACACCTTAAATGTCTTGACATGCATGAGAAAAGGGCAAAGAAAGAGAAGAACATGGAGAAAGAGGTAGAGAAGAAGTCAATAGCTCTAAAGGCTTCAAGCTCCAAGACCTCAAGACAAAAGCTAGAGGATAGTGATACAAGTGATGACGAAGACTCCGATGATGAGGAAATGGGACTGTTTGTGCGAAGATACAACAAATATCTAAAGAAAAATGGAGCAAAGCATTCTAACAAAGGCTTGATCAACTATAGAAAGCAATCAAACAAGTTCAAACAAGATGACAACAACAAAGGAAAAATCAAAGGCCCTTGCTTTAATTGTGGGAAAGTCGGTCACTACAAACCGGATTGTCCATACCTTAAGAAGGAAAAAGAGAAGAACCAAAGCAAAGGTCATAACAAATCTAAAAGAGCCTACATAGCATGGGAAAGTGATTCATCTAGTGAAAGCTCATCAAGCGATGAAGAAGAATCAGCAAACTTATGCCTTATGGCTCATCAACACAAGAAAAAGAAAGCTGTAAGTCATCTTAAACCTGAACTCATAGATAAGGTATCTCATTCTCAACTAAAACTTGCTTTTGAAGAATTACATAGAGATGCAATTTAAGCTTTCAAACTTTTGGCCTCAAATAAGAAAATCTTTTCATATCTTGAATCAAAAGTTGAGAAAACCGAAAAGGATATGGAAGCTTTAAAACAATCTATGCTAGACATTCAAAACGATAAAGTTGAAATAGATCCTACATCATGGTTTGGTTGTGAGACATATCACATTTGGCAAAAAGAAGTAAGAGATCTAAAAGCCAAATTAGACAAGGCTCTACAACCAAAAGTGACTTTTGCGGTTGATCCAAATAAGTTCAAAAGATCGTATACTCCTTTATATAGTAAATACACTTTTGTACCAAAAGTATCAACTAGCAAAACAACATATTCTCATCATATTACCTGTCATTATTGTTGCAAAAAGGGTCATACCATTGAAAAATGCAAATTTAGGAGAATTTTGGTTCCTAAAGGAGTATTTCAATGGTTGCCCAAATGCAACAAATTATGTACTCACTACCAAGGACCCAATGAAAATTGGGGACCTCCCTCTCTAAATTAATTCTGCAGGAAAAGTGTCTTGACATTGCCGAAAGGTTGTGGTTCCTTGATAGCGGATGTTCAAGACACATGACGGGAGACATATCTCTTTTCGTTGAGTTTCACGCAAAGAAAAAGGGGTATGTCACCTATGGAGATAACAATCGGGGAGCCATACTTGGTAAAGGAAGTGTAGGTAACCCTTCTACCATAACTATAACTGATGTACTGCTAGTAGAAGGCCTTAAGCATAATCTTTTAAGTATAAGTCAATTGTGCGACAAAGATTTTAAAGTAATGTTTACAAATTCTGGCTGCACACTAGAACATACTAAGAAAAGAGACATTATGTTTAATGGCTTAAGAGTAAACAATATCTATATGCTAAACTTGGATGAGGTATCTAAGTCTAGTACCAAGTGTCTAATTGCTCTAGGCGAAGACTCATGGCTTTGGCATAGACGTCTCGCCCACATAAATTTTGACTTACTTAATAAAGTTGTCACAAAAGATTTAGTAATCGGCTTACCTAAAATGAAGTTTTCAAAAGATCATCTATGTGATGCTTGTCAAAAGGGAAAGCAAACAAAAATCTCTTTTAAATCAAAGAACGTGGTTTCAACATCACGCCCTCTTGAACTACTTCACATGGATCTCTTTG
The DNA here is from genome assembly GCF_029867415.1 of Vicia villosa. Classification (NCBI taxonomy): domain Eukaryota; kingdom Viridiplantae; phylum Streptophyta; class Magnoliopsida; order Fabales; family Fabaceae; genus Vicia; species Vicia villosa. The sequence continues at coordinate 126,442,092 of NC_081183.1, forward strand.
GCCCTTCAAGGACTAAAAGCATAGGTGGAAACATCTATGGTTTTGCCATTGTCGATGATTACTCTAGATTTTGTTGGACAATCTTTCTACCTAGTAAGGATCAAACTTTTCCAGCTTTCACACAATTTGCAAGATTATGTCAAAATAAAATGAACACCAAAATAGTTGCAATTCGAAGTGATCACGGTGGAGAGTTTGAAAACTATCTTTTTGAAAAATACTGTGATAAACATGGAATTGAGCATAACTTTTCAGCTCCTAGAACACCACAACAAAACGGGGTGGTTGAACGCAAGAATCGGGTTCTAGAGGAGTTGGCAAGAACAATACTAAATGAGGGTAGTCTACCTAAGTATTTCTGGGCTGACGCGATTAGCACCGCATGTTATGTTTTGAATAGGATAATAATACGTCATATACTAAACAAAACTCCCTATGAATTACTAAAAGGTAGAAAACCAAATGTATCTCATCTCCATGTATTCGGTTGCAAGTGTTTTGTTTTGAACAATGGTAAGGATAATCTTGGTAAATTCGATGCTAAAGCGGATGAGGGCATCTTCCTTGGTTACTCACAATCTAGCAAAGCATATCGGGTATATAATAAAAGATTACTTATAGTAGAAGAGTCAGTACACGTGTCTTTTGATGAATCTTATACAAAATATGTCGAGAAAGGTCTTTCGTTTAATGGTGCAGGTCCATCCACTGAAGACATTGTCAAAGATAAGGAAGACGAGAGTGAAAATATTGTAAAGAAAGATGCTGAGAAAGAGAAAGATGAGTCTCATGATGAAAATGAAAAGGAGAGCATCTCAAACAATGAAGAACTTCCTAAGGCCTGGAAAAATGTGAAAGACCATCCAATTGACAACATAATAGGAGACATCTCAAAGGGCGTTACAACACGCTCAAAGATAAGTAACTTCTGTCATCATTTTGCTTTCGTTTCACAAGTTGAGCCGAAAAACGCTAAGGACGCATTACTTGATGAGCATTGGCTAATGGCCATGCAAGAAGAATTAAACCAATTTAAACGGAATGATGTTTGGGACTTAGTTCCTCATCCGGGAGATCATCAAGTAATAGGCACTAGATGGGTTTTTCGTAACAAACTTGATGAAAACGGCGTCATTACTAGAAACAAAGCTAGATTAGTTGCCCAAGGTTACAATCAAGAGGAAGGTATTGATTATGAGGAGACATAAGCTCCTGTAGCACGTCTCGAAGCTATTCGCCTCTTACTTGCCTATGCTTGTTCTAAAGACTTCAAACTATTCCAAATGGATGTTAAAAGTGCCTTTCTAAATGGCTACATAAATGAAGAAGTCTATGTTGCTCAGCCACCCGGCTTTGAGAATTACATGTATCCAACTCATGTTTACAAGCTGAAACGTGCTCTATACGGTCTTAAACAAGCCCCTCGGGCTTGGTACGAACGTTTGAGCAAATTTCTTCTTAGCCAAGGGTACTCTAGGGGTAAAGTTGACACTACTCTCTTTATTAAAAGAAAAGATAAAGATGTACTCTTAGTCCAAGTTTATGTAGATGATATTATATTTGGGTCGACTAATGCAAAACTTGTCAAAGATTTTTCTAAGCTTATGCAGAGTGAATTTGAGATGAGTCTCATGGGTGAGCTAAATTTCTTCCTTGGCCTACAAATCAAGCAACTCAGTCATGGAACTTTTGTAAGTCAAACTAAATACTGCACAGAGCTGCTCAAAAGATTTGGAATGAGTGAAGCAAAGGAGATTGACACACCTATGGCAACAAATACCAACCTAGACAAAGATGAGAAAGGTAAAGAGGTTGATGTGAAATTGTACCGAGGCATGATAGGTTCACTATTGTACCTTACTGCCTCAAGACCAGATATCATGTTTAGTGTGTGTATGTGTGCAAGATATCAATCTTGTCCAAAGGAATCTCACTTAAAAGCTGTCAAAAGAATTCTGCGATATCTACGTGGTACTCCTACATATGGTCTATGGTATCCGAAGGGAAATGAGTGTTATTTGATAGGATTCTCCGACTCAGATTTTGCTGGGTGCAAATCCGATAGAAAGAGCACCAGTGGAACATGTCATCTATTCTCAAATTCACTGATAAGTTGGTGTAGCGGGGAAAATCTGATATCGAAGCCATGAGATTGACTCGAATCAATATTTCAGTGAAAGTCGCCACCACGCTTTATTGTTTCCAAAGGAAAAGGGAAAAGAACGAATAAAACCCAAAGTTTGTTTTTTTTTAAAAAAAACAAAAAAAAGAAGAGATCTTAGGTACGGGTGTTGTTTATACAAGGGGAAGGTTTTAAGCACCCCTCATATCTGTGGTACTCCACAGGAACCTTTTTGAAAATATGTGTCGTGTGTGCTAAAAAACGGGTTTGTTTTATTTTTAAAATAAGCTCGGAAAAGCATTAAGCTTTGTGCCTACATACCTCCTCGGTGCAATGGAGAAGTCAGAGCTAATGTAGTTCCGCTTAAAGGGAAAAACTTTTTAAAAACGAATAAACACTTTATCGTCGTCGGAGAGAAATACTCAGCCATTGATCTTGAGCATGAGAACAAATGAGTTCTTTGCATCGCAAATGAAAGAAGGGATCCAACTCGGATAGAATCAACGAGTATGCCGCTAGCTCTCTCACGCGGAAAAGATCCCATTATATCAATCGATTTCAAAATCGTGGGGTATAACCACTCGTTTCGACAATTAACAGTGTCTAAACTTTGAAGAAAAAGGCCACTAAGGGCAAAAGATATTTCTTAAAGAAAAAAGTTTTCAAAAGGTTTGCAAACATAAGAATGTTTTTGAAAAAGGGAGAAGATTTTGAAAATTTAAGAATGGGAGGAGATGAAGAGGCTATCCTATTGCGTAAAATAAAAGCTAAGGAAAAGAACGGTCTAACCGAAAATAAGAAGCCAACACTTGACATTATGAGTCAATGTAGATTTCCCATCCTTTGGAATATCAATACTAAACCAACATTATCATTTGGGGATCCAGAGAGACTTATTATCTTAGCACCACTTTGCATTAAGCACATTAAAATTCTGACGAAAATCGGGCAGAGTGACGGCTGTTTTCGGGTAAAATCCTTATATCGATGCCTTGGAATTAACCATCAAGGGCTTTCTGGGAAATACGTGCATACACGAACAGACAACAATCCAATGCCAGACAGGCAGAATAACAGCAGAGTAACAATATCATAAGGGTCCAGAGGTACTAAGTCCATAGGTCCGAATCTCCAAAATGCTAGGGATAGTAACCAATAGTTCGAAAGAGTGCCTTAAGTGTTTTTTTAGATTTTCGTTATTTATTAGTGTTTTAGCATAAAAGTAAAGTATGGTCCAAGTGGACAAAGAGAAAATAGCGGAAACATAAACATATGTCCAAATGGACAAAGGAAAAATAGCGGAATGTAAATATGATGAAATGATAAAATAAAGCGATAAAGCGAGAAATATAAAGAGCAATATAATAAAGTGCAAAAATTAAAGTCAATTGTTAGATGTTAAAGATAACCATCTTGAAACTTGTCAAGTATGTTATCAAAGTTAGTAATAAAGATCGATGGTGAGTGAAGGATGTTCTCGGATTTAAATTCAATGGAACTTTATCAGAAGCTTGATAAAATCATAGCGACTACACGATAAAATTCCATAAGTCATAAATCAACCGCATACAATTCTCTTCCATGTTTGATCTTTTTGATTCGGGACACGAAATATTGCGCTATGTTAAGCAGATCGCCAAGTGATTTATGTAGAAATCACCCTACAACGAGGCCGGTCAAAACTTTATGTGCTAATGCATGCGAGAGGAATGATATGTAAATCATTCTCCGAAAGCAATACCGCACGAAAAGAAAATGATGAGTGATCTAGTCTTTACTAAGAATCCATAAGAATTCTCAAAGTATTAAGACTTTCATCGATCAAAATAAAGAGAAGCAAAGATGGAACCACATTAAAAGCTCCTTTCATCCATAATTTCAATCACTTAATATTGCGAATTTGGATTCTCATCCTATCGACGCCCTAAGTCCATTGAAATTAGAGAGAAATTAGGCCTCTAATTTTTGATTCAAAGAAAATATCAAAAGAATGGAGTAGAAGAAGAGTTAGAACCAAAAACAAGTCAAAAATAGCAAAAACAAGCATTCTGCCTCACTGGAAATCGATTTACCTCTGTAGGAAATCGATTTCCTGCCTGCAGAATTCAGATCTGACGCAAAAACAAAGAGTGGAAATCGATTTCCCTCTGTAGGAAATCGATTTCCTACGCACAGTTTTCAAAAAAAACAACATTATGAACTTTGAAACTTGATTTAGGCAAACATACAAACACCTTATGATCACATATCCATTGGAGCACGAATTTTCCATCAAATCACCATCAAATAGGACCAATATAACATCAAAGATGCATTGAACACAAGCAACAAAGAATCACATTATGGTAGATGAAAAAGGATGATGAAAATTACCAATTCTTGAACAAAACTTAGATCCACTTCAACAATCACCAACACAAATCTTGATCTCTCAACAATTGAAGAAAAAGAGTGAAATGAAAGGTGGCTTAGCTCAAAGTTTGTGAGGTTCAAGGTGTGACTCACAAACTTGATGAAAGAATAAAGAGCTTTGGTGAATTTGGTAGGGATGAGGAGAGAAATTGCAAGGGGTTTGTTGGCTCTCAAAGCTTGAGAAATGAGAGAGTAGAGGTCTCTATTTATAGAATTGGAGCAACAGTAGTGGCAAATTGGTCTTTTTGTGTTTGGTAATTAATTTGTGGTTAATTGGTATTTAGGTGGGATTTAAATGGTAAAATGATGTTTAAGTGTTTAATGAAGGAGTTAATTTTAATGAGGTGGAAAATTGGTAAAATGATCAAATAAAAAGGTGCCAAAATGATGTCAAGCTTCCCTCCTTATATTTTTTTGAATTTTGCGCACAGGAAATCAATTTCCCACAGGGGTAAATCGATTTCCACCTTCAAATTTTCAAAAATTGTTTTCTTGCACTGTTTTGATTTTTGCCCGATCTTTTACCTGTAAAATATAAACAAAAGAGACAAAACATATACTTTTTTTGATTTTTGGTTAGTATAAACAAATAAAAGGCTATAAATGCTCGATAATTCCCCTCAGAGATAATCATAGTATCAAAGATAAAGCTTCACAATGGTGCTCTTGATTAATGATTAGTATGCAATTGATGTATGATTTTAGGGTCAAAAATTGGGGTATGACAGATGCCCCTATTTAAGTTTCTTTGATCCGGAAATACGATGATTGAAAATCTTCGTTTTGACGAGATTGAAGAGACTTAAATATATAAAACACGCAATTTTTGAACCTAAGACGCAATGCAATTTTTAATGAATGCATATGATGATGAAACAACACTGGGGAGAAAAAGAACTCCACTGGGGAAAACGAATGTCTTGTGGGAAGAACTCCACTGGGGAAACAAGACTTTGTTGGAGAGACGAAACTTTGCTGGGAAAAGAACCTTCACTGGGGAAAACATTTCGCACTAGAGAGGTTAAAGCATCACCTTTCATTAGGGTGAGAAAAGGGGGCATCCTCTTTCACTGGGGATGAGAAAATATGCATCCTCTTTCACTGGGGAATCATAAGATATGCATCCTCTTTCACTGGGGAATCATAAGATATGCATCCTCTTTCACTGGGGATGAGAAAGTATATCACCTTTCACTAGAGAATCAGAATACCCATCTTTCATTGACAGAGAACACACCATCGTTCCACTGATGATAAAAATGCATCAACGTACCACTGACGATGAACAAGATAACAAAATACACCATCGTTCCACTGAAGGTGAACTACCAACGTTCCACTGGAGTTAGAAAAGAGATATATCGCCGTGCCATTGACGATAAAATATACCATCACTCCACTGATGATATGAGAAGATATACATCGACGTACCACTGACGATGAACAAGATAACAAGATACACCATCGTTCCACTGAAGGTGAACTACCAACGTTCCACTGGAGGTAGAAAAGAGATATATCGCCGTGCCATTGACGATAAAATATACCATCGTTCCACTGATGATATGAGAAGATATACATCGACGTACCACTGACGACGAACAAGATAACAAGATACACCATCGTTCCACTGAAGGTGAACTACCAACGTTCCACTGGAGGTAGAAAAGAGATATATCGCCGTGCCATTGACGATAAAATATACCATCGTTCCACTGATGATATGAGAAGATATACATCGACGTACCACTGACGATGAAGAGCAATCAATAATACTTTTTCAATGATTTGAGGATGCAAACACAAATGCACAATCTCAACATTCATCATCCAGCGACCAAAGTTCAATCCATGACCAGATGGAAAGAAGCTGCCAAAAAGACTGGACCAAGTGAGGGAGAAACTCACTGGTCTTCTGTTCGTAGACATCTGAACTGAAACATATTATCCACCTAGAAACAAATTCAGTGGGGACTTTCAAGGAAAGTGAGCTTTTTCTGCTTAAGACACTCTAAATGAAAGAGCAATTTGTTTGACAGTAAACTTCATGATAGCAAATGTGAATGTATGACTGTTTTTGATGCATGTTAATGATGCATATGCTGCCAAAACTTAACACAAGAATTAACTCAAGAGATGGAGTACGAAAATAGCATAATCAAGCATGTCTCAAGCTGAACACTAGAGCAAAAACTGCTATAACAATCTTTTGATGGCTTCAGAATAAATGCTACCCAACACTGAGGGAACATTGGAGCTGAGAGAACAAAAATAACTGAGTTCTTCATCATATTTGAACCAGGCCAAAAGTACATTAAGTGGAATATATTCTTCTTTTGCATATCAACATATCCATTCCTTGTAATGCACTCATGAATCAAAACAAAACTTCTTTTATATTTTTCAAAAAGATTTTTGTCGAAATCAATTTTCTCTTTGTTTTAAAAAGTACTATCAACAATAAATGCCATTTTGAGAGATATGAAAGAAATAAGATTGCCAATAAAGGGTAAAGGCTCAAACTTTTTTAATAGAATGGTAGCTTGCAAAAGGCAAGACCCCACGGATGATTACAAAGTTTGGAAAGTGGTAATTTTGTGGAAAAGGTACATTGAAATGTAATGACCCTATCCTCTCTCTCAACTTGGAATTCCTAAGCAAAGGCTTCCGTTGAAATGTGTTGAACTTCTCATGATAAACAAATGACCGCTGATGATCAAGTCTTGTCTGATGTAGTTACTTGCCATGAATCCCTAACTTTTGCCTGGAACGCCCTTTCGGGTTTTTAGTCCACCAGGTATTTTATTCTGTTTATGTCTCTAATTTTTGCCTGGACCGCCCTTTCGGGTTTTCAATCCACCGAGACGCTCTTTTTTGCCTAAGCCGCCCTTTCGGGTTTTCAACTTAGCGAGCTGTTCTTTTATTATTTTTAGGCGAAGTATTTCTTGACTACATCAGTATTCACGGGACGTGGGAGCTCTTCTCCATCCATAGTTGCAAGAATTAATGCACCGCCAGAGAAGGCTTTCTTAACAACATACGGTCCTTCAAAATTAGGAGTCCACTTGCCCCTTGAATCGGAGGTGAAAGACAAGATCCTTTTGAGCACGAGGTCGCCTTCTCTGAATACACGAGGTCGAACCTTCTTATCGAAAGCTTTTTTCATTCTTTTCTGGTATAACTGACCATGGCATAAAGCCGTCATTCTCTTTTCTTCTATCAAATTCAATTGATCAAACCTGCTCTGACACCACTCAGCCTCAGATAACTTGGTTTCCACTAAAACTCTCAGTGATGGAATCTCAACCTCAATGGGGAGCACTGCTTCCATACCGTAAACCAAAGAAAAGGGGGTTGCCCCGGTTGAAGTACGAACAGATGTACGGTACCCATGCAAAGCAAATGGGAGCATCTCATGCCAGTCCTTGTACGTAACAACCATCTTTTGCACAATCTTCTTAATATTCTTATTTGCTGCTTCAACAGCTCCATTCATCTTTGGCCTATAAGGCGAAGAGTTGTGGTGTTCAATCTTGAAACTTTCACACAATTCTCTCATCATGCTGTTGTTCAAATTCGAGCCGTTATCAGTAATGATCTTGCTCGGTACACCATATCTGCAGATGATGTTGTTCTTGATAAATCTGACCACAACTTGCTTTGTTACATTAGCATATGAAGCAGCTTCTACCCACTTGGTAAAGTAATCGATTGCTACCAGGATGAATCGATGTCCGTTCGAAGCCTTGGGTTCAATCATGCCAATCATATCGATACCCCACATGGAGAAAGGCCATGGAGAGGAAATGACATTGAGAAGTGTCGGGGGCACATGAATCTTGTCAGCATACACCTGACACTTGTGACACTTCTTTACAAACTTGTAGCAATCAGATTCCATTGTCAGCCAATAGTAACCTGCTCTAAGCATCTTTTTAGCCATCGAATGTCCATTGGCATGAGTACCAAAAGAACCTTCATGGATTTCATGCATCAACATGTCTGCTTCGTATATATCCACGCATCTGAGCAAAACCATGTCATAATTCCTTTTATACAAAACATCAGCATTGATGAAGAAACTGCCAGCCAATCTCCTCAAAGTTCTCTTATCCTTATTTGATGCCCCAAGTGGGTACTCTTAAGTCTGAAGGAAGTGCTTAATATCGAAATACCAAGGCTTTTCATCTGTTGATTCTTCAACTACAAATACATGAGCAGGTCTATCAAGACGCCTGATTGTAATCTGAGGTTCCTCATTATGAAAATTCACTTTGTACATGGAGGACAATGTGGCTAATGCATCAGCCATTTGATTCTCATCTCGAGGGATGTAGTGGAATTCAACTTTGCTAAAGAACGTCAACAGCCTTCTGGCGTAATCTTTGTAAGGGATCAAGCCAGGATGACGAGTTTCCCATTCTCCTTTAATCTGATTAATCACAAGCGCATAATCTCCATAAACATCAAGAATTTTAATTCTCAGATTAATGGCCTCTTCAAGCCCCATGATGCAAGCTTCATACTCAGCAATATTATTTGTACAGTCAAAAATATCCTTGCAGTGAAAGGTACATGTGACCCATGCGGAGTGACAATAATGGCACCAATTCCATGGCCATGAACGTTAGAAGCTCCATCAAAAATTAAACCCCACTTGGATTCAGGATCTGGTCCTTCTTCTGGCAATGGTTCATCCCAATCTTGAGATCTCAAGTACATTATATCTTCATCTGGGAAGTCCATTCTGATAGATTGACGATCATCAATTGGTTGGTGAGCGAGGTACTCTGCCAACACACTTCCTTTCACAGCTTTCTGAGCTCGATATTCAATATCATATTCTGATAACAACATTTGCCAGCGAGCGATCCTTCCAGTTAATGCAGGTTTCTCAAATACATACTTAATTGGATCCATTTTGGAAATCAATAGGGTGGTGTGGTTCAACATATACTGTCTCAGTCAGCGAGCAGCCCACACCAAAGCACAGCAAGTTTTTTCAAGCAGCGAGTATCTTATTTCGCACTCGGTAAACTTTTTGCTAAGGTAGTATATTGCATACTCTTTTCGACCAGACTCGTCATGCTGACCCAACACACATCCCATTGAATTTTCAAGTACTGTGAGGTACATAATCAAAGGCCTTCCCTCAGCTGGAGGAAGCAGAATGGGAGGTTCAAGCAGATATTCTTTGATGTTGTCAAAAGCTTTCTGACAATCTTCATTCCACACACATCCCTGATTTTTCTTTAACAACTTGAAGATTGGCTCACAGGTAGCAGTCATATCGGAGATGGACCTGGAGATATAATTCAAACGTCCGAGGAAACCTCTCACTTGTTTCTCAGTCTTTGGTGCTGGCATTTCCTGAATTTTTTTGACTTTATCAGGATCTACTTCAATTCCTCTCTGACTAACAATGAAACCCAATAATATTCCGGAACGGACACCAAAAGTGCACTTGTTTGGATTTAAGCGGAGACGATACTTTCTCAACCGCTGAAACAACTTTAACAGATCCTCCATGTGCCCTTCCTCTGACTAGGATTTGGCAATCATGTCATCCACATAAACCTCAATTTCTCTGTGCATCATATCATGGAAAAGAGTGGTCATGGCCCTCTGGTATGTTGCGCCAGCATTCTTCAACCCAAAAGGCATCACTTTGTAACAGAATGTCCCCCATGGCGTAATAAAGGTTGTCTTTTCCATGTCTTCAGGTGCCATCTTAATCTGGTTGTATCCTGAAAAACCATCCATAAAGGAAAAAACCTCAAACCTTGTCGTGCTATCTACCAACATGTCAATGTGAGGTAGAGGAAAATCATCTTTCGGACTGGCTTTGTTCAAATCTCTATAATCAACACACATGCGGACTTTTCCGTCTTTCTTCGGAACAGGCACAATATTAGCAATCCATTGAGGATACACAGAGGTGACAAGGAAGCCTGCGTCAATCTTCTTCAAGACCTCATTCTTAATCTTTTCCGCCATCTCAGGATGACTTCTTCATAGCTTTTGCTTGACAGGAGGGCATTCAGGTTTCAACGGCAAACGATGCTCCACAATATCAGTGTCCAACCCAGGCATATCTTGGTAGGACCACGCAAAAATGTCAACATACTCTTTAAGAAGCTTTACCATCCTCTTCTTAACATCTTGACCAAGCAGTGCCCCAATCTTGACTTCTTTCTTATCTTCTTTAGAACCCAAGTTGATGACTTCTAACGGCTCTTTATATGGCTGAATGGTGTCTTCCTCGTGCTCAAGCAGTCGGGAAATCTCATCAGGAATACATTCATCACTCTCTTCTTCCGCCTCATACACAAGACACTCGAAGTTATGAGAGGGTGTAGGGTCATTACTTTCAACGGTTTTATTGATTAATCTGCACAAATGATTATTATTTCAGGAAAAGGAAAGATATATGCAAACATGTAATAGTGCAGATTATGGAAAATGAAAACATTTTTAAGGTTTTTGTGTTACCACTTTCCAGAAAAAGCAAAAAGATAAAAAGCATGTATATGCAGAAACAAAATGACTTTTATTGATGATTTTAATGCTTAAAACAAACAGAAAAGAGAAAGCCCAACAACTTCACTTTCATCTTGGGCAAAATGAAAGGATTTTGAAAAACATAAAAGCAAATTACTTTGAAGCATGAGTACACTCAGGAATGTCAATGGTGATCCAGTTCTTAATCATCTTTCCACGGGTCACAAAGTTTGGCACTTCTGGCTCTGGCTCATCTTCAATAATAGCGTTCACTTCTGGAAGAGTCGGATGTAGAAACCCAGCACTATGGAACATCTCCTGATAAGGACGAAAAGCAGATTCAGGCTTCATCACAGACTTGTCTGAGGCAGAAAATCCCAGACCCGCTCTATTCTTGTTCTCTTGCAGACTCACCACTTGTCCCCATACTCCTGAATGTCCATTCTGAACTACTAGTTGAGCATCTTTGAAGGAGGCAATGGAAGCTTCATCCTTTTTGAATTCATCATTAACATACAGGGCTTGGAATGCAGTCCCAATGACCACTTCATCAGCTTCTATGGTACGAAACAAAGAGAGATGACTAATCAGTAAAGCTTGTTCTCCATTCACAACAACCATCTTTCCATCTTTCACAAATTTCAACTTCTGGTGGAGAGTCGAAGTGACTGCCCCAGCCTCATGGATCCATGGGCGTCCTAATAGGCAGTTGTATGTAGGGAAGATGTCCATCACTTGAAAAGTAATCTTGAAGACAAATGGTCCAATACCAATAGGCAAATCAACCTCTCAAACCACTGATTTCTTCGATCCATCAAAAGCCTTGACAATCACATTACTAAATCTCATTGGTGTGCCACCATAAGAGAGCTTAGCAATAGTGGATTTTGGCATGACATTCAGAGATGAACCAGTATCGATCAACACATTGGACATTGAGTCCTCCTTGCAACTGACAGAGATGTGCAAAGCCAAATTATGATTTCTCCCTTCCTCAGGCAAATCTTCATCACTAAAGCTCAGATTGTTACATGCAGTGATATTACTCACAACCCCATTAAACTGATCCAGCGTCACATCATGATCCACAAAGGCTTGATCAAGTATTTTCATCAAAGAATCCCTATGAGCAGGAGAACTCGTCAGCAGCTCCATTATAGAGATCTTGTACAGAGTGCGATGCAACTGATCCACAATCTTATAATCACTCATCTTGATAAGCTTCAAAATCTCATCCATCTCCTTTCCTGAAGATGATCCAGCATTCACTTTTGTCACATCATTATTGTTCACAGGCACCTGAGTAGGATTCCTCTGGACATCCACAACTGTTTGGGGCTGAGTAAAAACTCGTCCGCTTCTAGTCACTCTACTAACATCTGCTATATTCTCAACAGAAGACAGAGGCTTAATCTCAACTTCTTCTCCAGCTTCCAACATGGTGGCATTGTATCTGTAGGGTCAGCTTTATCAGAACTATAAGGTACAGATCCAGGCAAACATATCACAAGAGGTTCCACAGCAGCTTTGCCATAATAACCAATCTCTACACATTCCAGGATTTCAAAGCATGGTTCAATCACATTGATATCATCTTCATCTCTATCCCTCAGAATCTCGATGAGCCTTTGATCTATCATCTCTTGTAAATCTCTCCTCACAATATAACATCCTCGAGGATTAACTGAACAAATCCTACAAGCAGCATGATTATGCTCATAATGACTGTATTCACACAGAGTGGCATGCATCTCCACCAATGATCCTCTGATGTGTTCCACACGATAAATCTTATACTTCCCAGGGCATCCATACACCATATTCACAGCAGACGCTTCATGAGTCGGCAATGAATTTTTCTGCACATTTGGGCCAATATCACGGAAGGAAAGCATACCAGAACGAACCAATCTCTGAACTTCATTCTTCAAAGGCCAACAATTCTCTAAGTCATGCCCAGGAGCGTTTTGATGAAAAGCACAAGTGGCATCAGCTTTGTACCACCAAGGGAGTTTCTCTGGAACAGGAGGTGGTGACCTTGGTTGAACCAACTTCTTATGAATTAGTGCAGGATACAGTTCAGTGTACGTCATGGGGATAAGATCAACATTAACTCGAGGATACGGATTCCGCCTTGCTGGTTGTTGATTAACAGGAGCTACAGGCACTGAATTCACAACAGGAGTTACTGATGCCACTTGTTGAGATTGATTCCTGAATCGACTATTCCTCCCATGAGAAACAGCATTAGCATCTGATTCCTTCTTCTTTTGGAATGAAGAACCAAACTTCTTTGCACCACCGGACGAATTGTCATTCCGAACCAGACGACCTTCTCGCACAGCTTCTTCCAATCTGACACCCATACCCACCATTTCGGTGAAGTCTGCAGGAGCACTTGCAATCATTTTCTCATAGTAAAACGGACCAAGAGTCTTCAGAAAAATCTTAGTCATCTGTTTTTCTTCCATCGGAGGAATCACTTGGGCAGCAACCTCACGCCATCTCTGAGCATATTCCTTGAAGGATTCCTTTTCTTTCTACATCATAGCTCGCAATTGATCTCTATCAGGAGCCATGTCCACATTATACTTGTATTGCTTCACAAACACCTCAGCTAAGTCATTGAAAGTGCGAATATGGGTTCTATCAAGGCCCATGTACCATTTAGAAGCAACTCCAGTCAAACTGTCTTGGAAATAATGGATCAACAGACGTTGGTCATCAGTGTGAGTGGACATCTTCCTTACATACATCACCAGATGTGCTTGAGGACAGGAATTTCCTTTATACTTTTCGAATTCAGGCAGCTTGAACTTAGCAGGTACTTTCACATTGGGAACAAGGCAAAGATCATGCACATTCTTTCCAAACAGTTCTTTCCCACGGAGAGCTTTCATCTCTTTCTGCAATTCTTCAAACTGATCTTGGAAACCATCCATTCTGTCATGAATTTCACTTGGAGCAACATCATAAATGGGCTCTGGGACAAAAGGAACAGTATGGACAACAGGAGATGTGTTGACCATAACAGGAGTCAACGGACGAGTCATCTGAGGAACAGACAGATAACCTTCAGGCATGCCCCAGGGATATCCATTAGGCATACGTTGCTGAGTAGCACCAACAGGAACAGCAGGAATGGTTGTAGCAGCAACTTCAGAAATCACAGTGGTCTGACCCTGAGCTTGGGCATTGGGAGGAGGAACTTGATTCTGATTCTGATTCTGAGCAGCCATCAATGTCTCAACCAGAGAAGTGAGACGATCCACACCAGATCTCAAAGTGACAACCTCTTCACGTAGCTCACGATTCTCTTGTTCAAGACCTTCCATCTTCTTCTTGTAGTTAGCTCGAGTATTATACCGGTGAGACAACTTGATTCTGTATGAAGAACACTGAATAAGACCTCGGGAATACTCTTGGAAGCAAGACCAAAATGCAGAATGATGCATGAAATGCAATGCAAATGATTTTTATTTTTATTGGTTTTCAAGGAACTTTAAGACATTAATTGTAAACATTTAGCAAAAACAACATAACAACATTCTTCATTAATAATAGAAAAGCTTACAAAAGGATTCAAAGATCCAAAATTACAAAATAAAGAAAAGCTAAAAACTAGAAGGGAACACTTCTGATGAAGATCCAACTCCTCTCTGCAGCTTCCTACGGAGCTTCTCCAACTCATCTTCATAAAAGGCCTTCAAATGAGCATTCTCGACCATCAGCTTATCAGCAACTTCCTTCCATGCAACTGAATCTTCTTGTTGTCTCTTTCGCTTTTCTCCATGTTGTTGAAGCAACTCTTCTTGATGACGGATTTGATCATCCTTTTCCATCAACCAACCATCTTGGATATCAAGCATTTCATCTTTTTCTTTCAAATGTATCTTCAACTCTTTATTCTCCACTTCCAAAGCATAAAACTTCTTCTCCCAAGTATCTCTTTCCAATCTCAACTTAGCCACGAGCTCTAGGTGCTCCTCACTACTCTCGATGAGAATAGCGGAAGACAATGGTGGAGCAATGGGTAGAGAAGGCTCCTCAAGCAAATAAGGCATCTGAAAAGTATGAGCTCTAGCTTGAACCCAATCAGTGTAGGCTTTGAGAGCAACACATTGTTTCGTTCCCAAATGTCTCTTCCTATGAACATGGTGCCAAGCACGCACAAACCGATTTCTCATATCCGAATTTCCATCCTGATTAAGATAGAAGATTCCTGACACAAGAATACTAGCAGGTCGCTCCTTCATGGGATAGCAAAATTGACGCCTCACAAGAATGGGGTTGTAAGTAATTCCTCCTTGTATACCAAGAAGAGGTACATTAGGGAATTCTCCACAACGATCAATAATCTCACCAATGTCATAAGCAGGATTGTACCAATGGATATTCCCATTAGTAAGAGGCATGATCTTCTGAGACCAAGAGAGACCATCAGGATTGTTCAAGAAACTCTTAGCTTGAGGTAAGTGCGAAATAAACCACTTATAGAGCAAAGGAGTGCAACAGTTGATAAGTCCACCTTTCTTATCAGTCCTATGGTGAATGGAATGATAAGTATCCCCAAGCAAAGTAGGCACAAGATTCCCAATCATGAAGATCCAAATAGCATTAACATCGACAAAATTGTCAATGTTGGGAAAGAGTATCAAACCATAGATGAGCAAGGCCAAAAATGTCTCAAAAGCAATCATACTTCCTTTACTAGCCAACATAGAAGCCTTTCCAATCAAGAACTTAGAAGTCAACCCCCAAATTCCTCCTTTTTTGGTCATGTTTGCTTTCATATCTGATATCTTCAACTGAAGGAGCTCTGCTATCTCATCAACCTGAGGCTCTTTCTCCAGACCACTAAACGGTATGTCATTCGTAACCGGCAAACCAATCCAATAAGAATACTCCTCCAAAGTGGGCATAAGCTGATAATCAGGAAAGGTGAAACAATGATAAACCGGGTCATAAAACTGCACAAGAGTCTCAAGAATCCCTTTTTCCACTTTGGTCTTCAAGATAGAGATCAATTTCCCATAACGGTTTTTGAAGTTGTCAAGATTAGGAACCAAAGTTGCTAGCTCTTTCAATTCCTTTGCACTAGAATTTCTGAAAGTGTACTTCTTGATGCTTCTCTTTTGATCCATGGTACCTGTGATGTTTACAAAGAAAGTCTCTAAGTTCCTTGAAAACCATTTGTGAATGTCATTTTTATGAATGCATGAATGCATGGTTTATGCATCAATCACAATCAAGAGCACACAAGATCACAACAAATCACACAAAATAACACAGTCCAGGTTCTTAGGTTCGACGTCACGAGCATGGAGCCATGGGTCTACCCATCCCACAAGGTGTGTTCTAGGGAATTTTGTACCTGCCGATCGGGTTCTACAAAGGTTCCCAGAGTTTTCAATCTTCTATCGGATATTACCGGCACGCACAATTGCTCATGGGCGCCAATAATATGCCTAAAAAGACCTCGTCTGAGCGTAGTATCGCATGACAACAAGCTCAAATTGGTACTTGATCTTGTTTCTGCAATACATCCTAAAAAGGCTAAGATTGGTTAAAAGGTTCTAGGCCATTCAGCTTCTACGGACACTCACTATTGAAAGTAATAGCGTTATCACGAGGGTTCGTAACAACCTCTACTACCTTCCATGAGGCCTCCACTGATTGGGGTTCCACCATATGACGCTCATGGTAAGGATTGCTCCTGACATGCGACTATTGGTCTTACCACCTCCTATCTCAAGTTACTCACCAAAATCCGGGTTACGATTTTATCTCATCACAGAGGAACCATCGAGCACCAAAAAGAAAAAAAAAGAAAATAAACACACAAAGCACACAACAATATTTACAGATAAAACACACAAATAAACAAAAATAGGCTTAACACACTTAAAAACTGGGATCCCCAGTGAAGTCGCCATTTTTCTGTAGCGGGGAAAATCTGATATCGAAGCCATGAGATTGACTCGAATCAATATTTCAGTGAAAGTCGCCACCACGCTTTATTGTTTCCAAAGGAAAAGGGAAAAGAACGAATAAAACCCAAAGTTTGTTTTTAAAAAAAAAAACCAAAAAAAGAAGAGATCTTAGGTACGGGTGTTGTTTATACAAGGGGAAGGTTTTAAGCACCCCTCATATCTGTGGTACTCCACAGGAACCTTTTTGAAAATCTGTGTCGTGTGTGCTAAAAAACGGGTTTGTTTTATTTTTAAAATAAGCTCGGCAAAGCATTAAGCTTTGTGCCTACATACCTCCTCGGTGCAATGGAGAAGTCAGAGCTAATGTAGTTCCGCTTAAAGGGAAAAACGTTTTAAAAACGAATAAACACTTTATCGTCGTCGGAGAGAAATACTCAGCCATTGATCTTGAGCATGAGAACAAATGAGTTCTTTGCATCGCAAATGAAAGAAGGGCTCCAACTCGGATAGAATCAACGAGTATGCCGCTAGCTCTCTCACGCGGAAAAGATCCCATTATATCAATCAATTTCAAAATCGTGGGGTATAACCACTCGTTTCGACAATTAACAGTGTCTAAACTTTGAAGAAAAAGGCCACTAAGGGCAAAAGATATTTCTTAAAGAAAAAAGTTTTCAAAAGGTTTGCAAACATAAGAATGTTTTTGAAAAAGGAGAAGATTTTGAAAATTTAAGAATGGGAGGAGATGAAGAGGCTATCCTATTGCGTAAAATAAAAGCTAAGGAAAAGAACGGTCTAACCGAAAATAAGAAGCCAACACTTGACATTGTGAGTCAAGGTAGATTTCCTATCCTTTGGAATATCAATACTAAACCAACATTATCATTTGGGGATCCAGAGAGACTTATTATCTTAGCACCACTTTGCATTAAGCACATTAAAATTCTGACGAAAATCGGGCAGAGTGACGGCTGTTTTCGGGTAAAATCCTTATATCGATGCCTTGGAATTAACCATCAAGGGCTTTCAAGGAAATACCTGCATACACGAACAGACAACAATCCAATGCCAGACAGACAGCATAACAGTAGAGTAACAATATCATAAGGGTCCAGAGGTACTAAGTCCATAGGTCCGAATCTCCAAAATGCTAGGGATAGTAACCAATAGTCCGAAAGAGAGCCTTAAGTGTTTTTTTAGATTTTCGTTATTTATTAGTGTTTTAGCATAAAAGTAAAGTATGGTCCAAGTGGACAAAGAGAAAATAGCGGAAACATAAACATATGTCCAAATGGACAAAGGAAAAATAGCGGAATGTAAATATGATGAAATGATAAAATAAAGCGATAAAGCGAGAAATATAAAGAGCAATATAATAAAGTGCAGAAATTAAAGTCAATTGTTAGATGTTAAAGATAACCATCTTGAAACTTGTCAAGTATGTTATCAAAGTTAGTAATAAAGATCGATGGTGAGTGAAGGATGTTCTCAGATTTAAATTCAATGGAACTTTATCAGAAGCTTGATAAAATCATAGCGACTACACGATAAAATTCCATAAGTCATAAATCAACCGCATACAATTCTCTTCCATGTTTGATCTTTTTGATTCGGGACACGAAATATTGCGCTATGTTAAGCAGATCGCCAAGTGATTTATGTAGAAATCACCCTACAACGAGGCCGGTCAAAACTTTATGTGCTAATGCATGCGAGAGGAATGATATGTAAATCATTCTTCGAAAGCAATACCGCACGAAAAGAAAATGGTGAGTGATCTAGTCTTTACTAAGAATCCATAAGAATTCTCAAAGTATTAAGACTTTCATCGATCAAAATAAAGAGAAGCAAAGATGGAACCACATTAAAAGCTCCTTTCATCCATAATTTCAATCACTTAATATTGCGGATTTGGATTCTCATCCTATCGACGCCCTAAGTCCATTGAAATTAGAGAGAAATTAGGCCTCTAATTTGTGATTCAAAGAAAATATCAAAAGAATGGAGTAGAAGAAGAGTTAGAACCAAAAACAAGTCAAAAATAGCAAAAACAAGCATTCTGCCTCACTGGAAATCGATTTACCTCTGTAGGAAATCGATTTCCTGCCTGCAGAATTCAGATCTGGCGCAAAAAAAAGAGTGGAAATCGATTTCCCTCTGTAGGAAATCGATTTCCTGCGCACAGTTTTCATAAAAACAGCATTATGAACTTTGAAACTTGATTTAGGCAAACATACAAACACCTTATGATCACATATCCATTGGAGCACGAATTTTCCATGAAATCACCATCAAATAGGACCAATATAGCATCAAAGATGCATTGAACACAAGCAACAAAGAATCACATTATGGTAGATGAAAAAGGATGATGAAAATTACCAATTCCTGAACAAAACTTAGATCCACTTCAACAATCACCAACACAGATCTTGATCTCTCAACAATTGAAGAAAAAGTGAAATGAAAGGTGGCTTAGCTCAAAGTTTGTGAGGTTCAAGGTGTGACTCACAAACTTGATGAAAGAATAAAGAGCTTTGGTGAATTTGGTAGGGATGAGGAGAGAAATTGCAAGGGGTTTGTTGGCTCTCAAAGCTTGAGAAATGAGAGAGTAGAGGTCTCTATTTATAGAATTGGAGCAAGAGTAGTGGCAAATTGGTCTTTTTGTGTTTGGTAATTAATTTGTGGTTAATTGGTATTTAGGTGGGATTTAAATGGTAAAATGATGTTTAAGTGTTTAATGAAGGAGTTAATTTTGATGAGGTGGAAAATTGGTAAAATGATCAAATAAAAAGGTGCCAAAATGATGTCAAGCTTCCCTCCTTATATTTGTTTGAATTTTGCGCACAGGAAATCGATTTCCCATAGGGGTAAATCGATTTCCACCTTCAAATTTTCAAAAATTGTTTTCTTGCATTGTTTTGATTTTTGCCCGATCTTTTACCTGTAAAATATAAACAAAAGAGACAAAACATATATTTTTTTTGATTTTTGGTTAGTATAAACAAATAAAAGGCTATAAATGCTCGATAATTCCCCTCAGAGATAATCACTGTATCAAAGATAAAGCTTCACAATGGTTCTCTTGATTAATGATTAGTATGCAATTGATGTATGATTTTAGGGTCAAAAATTGGGGTATGACAGTTGGCATAGCAAGAAACAAGTATCGGTTGCATTATCTACTGCTGAGGCAGAATATGTAGCTGCCGGAAGCTGCTGTGCGCAGATATTATGGCTCAAGCAACAACTTATTGACTTCGGTATTAAGCTTGATCGTATACCTATCATGTGCGACAACACAAGTGCCATAAACTTGAGTAAGAATCATGTCTTACACTCACGAACCAAGCATATTGAAATAAGGCATCACTTCCTAAGAGATCATGTAGAGAAAGGAGACGTTATATTTGAACATGTAGAGAGCAAGAAGCAACTAGCTGACATCTTCACCAAACCTCTAGCAACGGAGCAATACTTCAACATTCGTAGGGTATTAGGGATACTCGATATCTCTAATTTGGGCTAATTACGTTTGTTTCTCTTAAAGTTATTCCTTTACTTTATATATATATATTGATCTCTCTCAAGCTAACTTTTCTCTTAGTGTAAAGGTAGTTCATCATCAAGCCAGACATCATTCCACATTGACTAAAGGCTTCCACTAAACGCCTACATACTGAGAAGACGGTAACATGGTTGTTGTTCACTTCCAAAAATATCATTGATGCTATAATATGCTATCAAATAACATGCTTATAGTGACTTCATACATATATCTTTCTTGCTCATGTATGTGTTGCATCTTTAATCATAGCATATCATATTCCAAACATACAAGCAAGTAACTTGACATAAACACATATCATATAGAGCATTTTCACAAATTTTGGGAATATAGGTCGACCTAATCTGCCTCTGAGTCGACCTACACAAGTCATTTTTCAACATACAAACTAAAATGCCCAGTTACGTCGACCTACCCTTCTTTTAGGTCGACCTAATCTGCATTTTTTTTAAGGCTTGTCTGTTAGGTCGACCTAGCCCTAAATTAGGTCGACCTACTGCTATAAAATTTTCCTAAATTGGGTCTGTTGGTCGACCCGACCCATACCCCCTCATACATAATCATCTCTTTTACCTCTTTTGCTCATTTGCATCCCATTTGTATGGCCAACCCTAATTCCTCAAGTACAAAATCTGTCACTGTTATACCCCAAAATTTGCCCACATATTTTTCAAGAAAACTCTAATCTGAAAATTAAGGGTCTCATATAATCATGGATTTTTATTTTCAACAAATATCCTGACATATGAAATACTTAGTTTTTAGAATTTTTCTTATACAGTAATTTGGCTTGCAGTTGAATTTATTCTTACGCAAACGCCAAATACTGTTTATTACTTCACACATGCTATTTATTTATTTACAGATAAATAGTACTGACACAATTGGTACAGAGTTAAATCTTTTTGCAGGCGCAGAATCAGGAAACTCAGACTGTACTGGTAACAAGTAGATTATTATTATCTTTTGTTTCCCACTAATTTTTGTACTATATTCCATTATTTGCAAAAATCTTTTCAAATCTCTTTTTCAAAAATCAAATCTCTCTTTTTTCCAACACTATCTCCACTTTCTTTCAAATCTTACTTCCACTCAAATTTTCCTTTTGTACGGAATCACATCATTCCCCAACGTCTCTATCCTTCTTTCCATTCTATAAATACCTCTCATTTTCTTCCATAAAATCTCACATCAAATTCCAACTCATCTTTCAAATATCTCATATCTATTTTCTCTTCTTCCCTGACAAGAATGGCAAAGTGGATAGAGACACTGTTTCTTACAGTCATCACCATTGCTACGGTGATCATGACTTTCTTCTGCCTGCACAGTCCTGAAGAGTGTGGACCTGCAATGGTTGCACTCCCAATCATCTACATGTTATTGTTCATAGCATGGGTCATTAATCGTCATTCTTAAAATTTGCCGTATTTCTTATTTCTTAAATGTACCGTTTATTCGTCGTACTGTTCAATATAGTATGTGATATTTGTACTGTCAGTGTTAAATGTTGTACTATTTGTCATAATATTGCTTAATTACTAAGATAATATTTTGTGTGTTTTCTGCCAGTCAAATATTCCTATTTCTGTGCATTAAATGATTTTCAGGGTTATTATCGGTAATTTTGCCCGCATACCGTAAATATTAGTTATTTATTATGTCTGTGTTTTTCTAACAAGTCATGTAAATAAACTTTCATTTTTTACATAAAACAAAAACAAAAAAAACAACAAAAAAAGAAAATTAACTTTGACTGTTGATTTTTCACTCTAACTGCTACGTCAATACCTGAACAGTCAGTTGACAGCCAAACTGCTGGCAGTACAATTCTCAGTGTTTTGTACCATCAATCAAATCAATCTTTCACAATTCAAAATTCCAAGATCTTTTGTGCTAGAAGTCTTCTGAATATCACGCGATTAGCAGAGACTCAACACTGCACAAAAATCAGGTACGCTTAACTGTCTCCTACATAAACAGTCCCTGACTAGGGTTTTTCTTGTTTTTACAGGAGCAACAAGTTTTTGAGAGCTCAAATGGATTTCATACACATCCATATATCTCAAAGTACCATCATACAAATTTTCAAACTTCAATTCACTCAGACGCACCGTCAGCAGCTCAAACAGTCAACAAACGACCCGTTTGACCAAAAAAGTCAACAGACAGTCAAAAATGAAATTTTTTGTCAAAGTCCATATTTTGTCAAAGGATTCATCATTTGATCATTGGATGATCATAATTCATCAAGGAAAGATCAAAAATCAACAAAACCCTAAGATTCAAAATTAGGGTTTTTGCCTAAAAAGTCAACTCAACTTTGACTGATCATAACTCTCTCATCCTTCATCCAAAAAATTCAAACCAAAGCTTGTTTTGAAGGAAATTCAATTATCTTTCAAATGCCATTGATCCCATGGTCATTGGATTCACCATTTGAAAAATATGATCAAAGACATTACAGGTCATTTTCAAAGTCAACAAAAAGACACTTTTTTTAAAAGGACACACAAGGAGCTTCAAAAATCATTTTGACATGAGACCAAAGACATTGGTTAGAGGACTCTTTGAGGTTTCTAAAAAGTGCAAGATCTCCTTCATGTGACAAAAATTGAAGGATTTACACCTTGTTGAAGTTGGCTAAATTTTGGGAAAATGCATGAAATCAACATTGCTCAAAAATGCATTTTTTCCAAATGGGGCCAAGTTTTCAGCATTCAAACATCATTTCCATGATGTTATGGGCCTCCCACGACCAAGACAAAGCCCACATCATTTTTCTCCATTTTTTGATTTAATTTTATCATTTAAGATTAAATTAAAAAGGAAAAAAAAGGAAGGATAAATCATAGCTTATTTTCTAAGCTAAAAGCTCACACATGTGGCTTAATTATGCAGCAAGAAAGCTGCAAGGAAAGGCTAAGGAAAGAGCAAGCCAAGGTTGCTTGAGTTCCAAGCTTGAAAGTCAAAAATTCAACAAAAGTAATCATTGCTTTTAGCTTCAATTTTAAGCACCTCAAGGCCTATAAATGAAGCTGCATATTTCACAAGAAAAAGGAGCCAAGAGAGCACGAAAATTATAAGCAAAAGCATAGCAAGAAACTTCATAAATTCTCTCAAAATTCCACAAACTTTGTAATTTTCGTTTTCCATATTCCAATCAATATCAATACAAACAATCACTTCCAATCATCTCCTAAAGCAATATAGAGTAAGAATAAGCTCTTTGTTTGGTCCCATGAGAGTCGTAGCATGTGTATAAAGTGTTACATGAACATAACTCATAACTTTTGTTTTCGTATGCATGCTTAACTAAAATGAAATTTAACTATTTGCATGGACTCATGGCATGATATAGAGTAGGTTTGAGTGATCACATGCAAGCTTTAACGTGGATTTGAAGCTCCACCATTTTTGAGCTTCAAACATGTGAAGCTTTCGTTTTCCATGATAGAGGCTTCAAACGAAAAAACTAACGACGCTATCATGTTCAGAAGGGTCCAATTAGGTGATCTGGGTGGCCTTTGTTTTTTTTTATTTTCATTTTGTAGGTTGTTCAAAAGCATGGAAAAAGAAAGAAAAATCCGCAGGAAAATCCGCAGGTAAATCTGCAGCAAAATCCGCAGGTAATATGAAGAAGAAGATGAATAGTAAAGTGGAATCTTTGACCAGCACGCGTGGCAGATTTACTCCCTCTCATTCGTTGGTCAGCAGCATGTGGGTCCCATGTTGGACTCTCCAAATCAGCATAATCACATGTTGTCCCTCTATCCATGTGCATCATGTTACTTTAAATCTGAGCCACAAGATCTCCTAGTAATCTGATCCAACGCATCAAAAAAGCGCAGCCACACCATAACCCATCATAAATGACCACACAGGATCAGTATCCTTTTTATATTTCTATTTTATTTTAATTTCTTTGTTAAATTAATTAAAAATAGTTTTAAAAATCCAAAAAATACACAAAAAATATTTTTAGACTTCTAAAATAATATATTATTTTCTGAAATAAAAATATTTTATTTTTCTTTATAATTTCAATATTTTGCATAATTAATTAGTATATATTTATATATTGGCTTTTTAATTATTCTAACCAATCAAAAAATCATAAAAAAAATTGTTCTTTGTGTTAAATATTGTTTATATATTATAAACTAATTTTGTACATACTTTGAATAATTTTCTTTTTAAGTTTTAATTATTTGTATAATTATTTGTATAATTATGTATTAATTAGCTTAATCAATTTCCAATCAATTTCAAAAATTCCAAAAAAATTAGTTTTGTTTTAAAATTAATTAACAAATATTTTGTACATATTTTAAACTTAATTTCTAGGTTTAAATCTATTTTCATCTTTTTTCTTCATTTTAATTTAATTAATCATGCATTAATTATAATTAAAACCAATCATAAAAATTCCAAAAACATGCCTTTTATGTTTCTTGCAATTTAAAATTCCTAGATAAATGTATAGGATGTCAAATTCATGTAAATAGGCTAGTTTACATTTCCCGCACAATCGATGTAATAGCGTAGATTTACTTTCCGCACTTTACATTTCCGCACTTTAATTTCCAGCAAATATAAACTGCGTGTATGTCAAAGATAAAATTGAACCGTTAGATCACTAACTTCAAAGATAAATATCTGAATCCAATCACAATCACACTTGCACCTCTTGAGGTAATCCCTTCTCATTCCTTTCAAAATCAAAGTCAAAATTCTACTGTTTCGAGTACAAAATCGAACCTTGCTTTTATATCCGGTGAAAGGATAGATTTTTAAAGGAAATAGGATAAAGACCTTACAACTCAGGGTAGACCTCCTAGTTTGCTTGCTCAAATCAAAACAAACAAAATTCTCATACACTGTTGATTTTTTCAAAACTTTCAAAAAAGACAATACTTTGTATACATCCAAACACGGGTTATTACAAAGTTAACGTTCTTTTCAAAACATCTTTCGAAAGATAAACAAGCATTTTGTATACATCCACACACGGATCATTACAAAATTCAATTTACAAAGGTATTTGAAACCACATATGAGCAATTTCAGAGCAATTGAAAAAGTGATCGAAAAACAAGTGAGCTATGCAAACTTAAGAGCCCAATGGATAACCATGGATACAAAGGGTGCTAACACCTTCCCTTTGTATAACCTACCCCCTTACCCAGAATTTCTTAAAGGTCTTTTTTCTGTTTCTTTTATAAACCTTTCCTTAATTGGATAAAATAAAAGGTCGGTGGCGACTCTGTGATATTTTCAAAAAAATGCGAAAAGCATTAAGCGACAAAAAAGAGTCAGTTCACGTATATCTCTACATATCAGAGGTATGGCCCGGTATTAAAAAAAAATCGGAGGTCCACAGAACTGGCGACTCTGCTGGGGAAATACTTTCAAAAAAACAAAATGTTTTCTAAAGGGGTTACCTTAAGAGAATAGATCACTTCGATGTTTTCAATTGTTTGACTTGATTGCTCTATTTTTCAAAGGTTTGTTTGGGTATTTTGCTTGTGTGAAAGATTCTAACCCGAATCTCGAGATACCTTAAGTATATGACAATAGACCAAGGAAACTGTACGGCATGTACCGATACGGTTGATCTGGTAGTCATCGTTAGTGCGATACTTTGGTTTATACTGATGTCCCTTGAAAACGATCAAGGAGTATATTAGGCTTCCGAAATATCATTAAACACTAATTTGTCTTAGAACCTTTTTAGTTGAACTTGACTTGTGGCCTATTAAGTGGCTAGCTTTGAAATTGATCGAAGTTAGTTATCCTCGAGGAATATTTTGATCGGCCGCTCGAGCGCCGTATTGAGATGTTACTTCCAAGGATCATAGAACCCTAATACTATTCTAGGACAGGTTTTAACCAACTCAACTTCAGTGGGGAGGGTATATCACCTATCAGCTCCATGCAAGCCTTTAAACCTAAGGCTATTGTTTGATTTGTTTTTGTGTGCCACATGTTTGCATCATAAGCATATCATTTCTTTGCACCAAACACTTCA